>NC_079440.1:34566619-34764119 GCF_903798145.1 Danio aesculapii
TTTTAAAAGCAGTACAAAAAAAGAAAAACCCTCGTCTAATTTTTACCACATTTTCAGATTTTAGCACATTCTCACCCTGTTATTTACTTGTTTATTTTATTTTTTGCATTCTGTTTTTGTCTTTTCTGTCCTCGTCGTGGTCAATTCCTCTCTGCGCCTTAAGTCTGCCGGCGTACATGACGAGCTAACTGGACAAACTGGTAATGGAGGTAAGCAGTCAGATGGTAAGCGCAAAAAGAAATGGCGTCACACCGCCCCGTAGCGTTTGTTTAAAAAATTAAATGCAGCCATACATAACTCTGGCTACATAATTTGCGGCCTCCAGAAACGTATATGAGACAACATTTTCAGAATGAGCTTACGTTGGATGTTTCCCAGTGATGGGTTACAGCTGGAAGGGCATCCGCTGCGTAAAACATATGCTAGATAAGTTGGCGATTCATTCTGCTGTGGTGACCCCTGAATATTAAAGGGACTAAGCCGAAAAGAAAATGAATGAATGGATCTGTCTATGATTTGACTATTTGTTTCTGTGTGTTAACAGGTTGTGAATGAATTTGCAAATCAGCTGGATGTTACGACCACAATTTCAAGCAGTCTGCGGACAAGAATATCTAGTGAGGTAAATGGAAATTCACACGGTGTTGTAGATAAATAGTTTTCCCTCTCTCTTTAGGCCCCATTTTCCCCTGGATATCCCCTGAAATATCAGATGACCTTTTGCTGTCATCTCTTCCCTCATTTTTGCTAGCTGGCCAGCAAATCTTCTGGCCCTTGTCCCTCTGATAGCTGAAAATCAAATTATACAGTCGGTGTGCATGCAGAGACAGGGAATGGGACAGCCAGGCTGCCATAATGACATGGCCAATTGCATTGTATCAGGCAACAAGGGGTCAAGAGGGGTCTGTGCGTGCAGCGGATAGGGGGCTTTGTTCACCATGACGGCATTAAGAGAGAATTACACACAGGGTCGAGTGACCGCAAAGACTGGGGGCTGAATCAGGCCCACCCAATCATCAGTTTGGGAGATGAGAGTGACACGGAAACTGACATTATCCAGAGAGGAAAGCATAGGGGGTTCAGAGATCCAAATCTGCAGAACCCCCCTTCTCATAGCCTAAAACGCCCAACAGCTCACCCTCTGATAGGCAACAGTGACCCCTTCAAATCCCATTTTAAGAAGGGCAGGAAAAGTACTATTCTCATCCACAACTGAACCCCCCCCCCCACAACTGAGCCTCCATTCAGAGAAGACGCTCTCGAATGTATACAGATACACTAGCCATCATTTATTTATTTATCTACCGAGCGGATGTCGCTGAAGATAGCAATACTCACTCGCTTATCCTCCTTAAGCCCTCCGGATCTCCTGCAGATAAAGTCCCTCTGCGGCTCCCAATGATTTATCAATTTGCAATGTTTGTTAAGATGGCTTTGAGCTTTAATTTGGGCTAGGATTGGCTGCCTGACTGCACCTGTTGAGAAAAAAAGGCATACTCAAAGGGTCAGTCAATGGAAGACTCTGACAAAGTTCAGCCGAGGGTCTGACCCACAACTTGTTCAATGAAGTCCATAGATCTGGGGTTAAGTTGTCTGCCCTGGTCACTTTCCCTTACCTATCCTAATTACTAGACACACATTATATACCTCTCATTGCCCTGTGCTTGAGGACATATTGACCTTGTCTACTGGTTTAGGAGCATTTTCCTCATACTTGAGACACAATTATAGAGTAATTTTTACTTATTATTACTACTTTATTTTATTTTGGAAATTGCATTAAACACTGTAGTGATAGGTTTAGCTTTATAGATGCATTATGTTAGGTTCAGATTAAGTACTGTACATGGCATATTTATTTGACAATGCCTTGGCATGTTGTACATAACAGTATCCCAATCCTGAATGGTGCTCTTAATGCTTGTGGTCTTTCTCTGAGGGTCCTTACTTAAAGGGCACCTATGGTGAAAAATCTACTTTTTAAGCTGTTTGGACAGACATGTGTTCAGATATAGAATATAGACGGTCATATTGGGGTGACATAAACACACCCAGTCCTTTTTTTCAAATTTAACAACATAAAAAACAGTGGACCAATTGGATCGGTTTTCAGACCGACCGCAACTTAACTTAGGAGTGCGGTCCCCCCGCCCACCGAATTGATTGACATCTGCGTATTAACATGTTCCGGTAGTCACGTGTATAATCATATCAACAAGACTAGACGTGCGCAAAGCAACCGGGAATAAAAGGTCTGTTCAGTTTGCTAGGATCATCAATGATTATCAAATGTGATCAAGAGTGAGTTTCACATGTTTAAAATGTTTTAAAACAGTGCATGTGTGTAATGAATTACAGCGATTTAGCTTAGCTTTACTTCATCAGCACAGCCGCGTGTCAGAACAATTATGAAGGAAGACGATTCAATCCCGGTTTGTGGACGTTAAATCAGGTTTATTTTGGACAATAATATAACAGATATCCATACAGCAGTGAGGATTAAACTGTATCCCGTCACATATGCGTGCAAACAGAGTGCGAAGCTAAACGCGCACGCTGTCTCTCTCTGTGTGTGTGTGTGTGTGTGTGTGTGGGTGTCTGCACTATTGTAACGACATTGTGTGTGACTTGGGCCGGGGGTTGTGTGACTTTTGTGGGTTGCAACTCACAAAAAATGCATCAAATACTGATTGGTAAAGTTCTTACTGTAGTATTTCTCACAAACGTGACGTGAGATTTGCTTCCTGAGGCAGCCGAGAGCGGCGATTGAGGCATGTTGCTGACTGGCATGTGGGAACGGTGGGCGGGGAGGACTATTCTTAACGGACCAGTACAAAAAAAACAGCAACCAAGTTTTACTAGCTATAATACAGACACTTTAGACAGCTATAACAAATACTCTGATGGTTGTTTTGAGCTGAAACTTTACAGACACATTCTGTGGACACAAAAGACTTATATTAAATCTGGAAAAAGGGGTAACCTATGTGCCCTTTAATTAATAGGAAAAAGACTGCTGGAAATCTTGCCTCAGTGCAGTTTTAGCCAAAGTAAATATCAAGGACAAGGTCATAGTGCATAGTGACCACAGAGGGTGTGTGTGTGTGTGGGGGGGCGGGGGGGGATACTTTTCTGAAAGCTAAAAAATTAACAGATAACAGATGTGTGTATGTAGTGACCATTGTAAGACATTGTAAGTAATTGCACATGATGTGTGTCATTTGGGAATGGATTAATGGAAAATTGACTCTGAGACGCTTCACTGGCTGGCATGTTCAATTTTTTGTTTTTTTCATGAGAAGTTCCATCACGTCTGTGTCATTAACCAATAGAAGCACAGAAGGTTTTCTACATAAAGCTTTCAGTGATGGTGAAACGATTCTGTTATGTGGAACTATGCCACATTGGTAGGATTTTTGGTTTACGTTTATTACCAGTCCATCTGAAATCACATACTGAGTAGATATCAAAAGTGAATTTAGCATTAGCGTTAGTTGTGTAACTTCAGTTCCATTTAGAAATTATTTCCAGTGGCCTTATGAGATAGAGTTGAGTATCCATCAAATATCTGACAAAACCAGTCATAAGTGGCCATTTTCAGGACAGTAATTGGTGATACAACTATTTAAACATCTGGAATCTGAAGGCTCAAATAAACTGAATACTGAGAAAATTACCTTTAAATTTGTCCAAATTAAGTTTTTACCTATGCATATTATGACAACACTTTAGTTTAAGCAGTTATTCACTCTTAACTACTGGCTAATTGTTACTAATTGTTACTAGGGCCAGACAGAATCTGTGGACAGTTTTTGCTATTTCTGCAGAGAATTTTGTAAAAATAAGTTGGTAACCGTCAAATGTCGTCTGAGAAACGGTATGAATTTCCGGAACATTAATGTTCCATTTGGGATGGAGTATTTTAACTAAAAACCTAACATATGAAAAAAATAATAATACATTTTTTTCATTTTTATTTAATGTTTACAATGCAAATACAATTAGATCCACTTGGTAAACAAAGCAAATCTCTCATATAGTACACTGAAAAAAATTATTCAAAGATGATTCCTTGAATTTACTCAATTTTTTACGTCAAGTGGTTGTAAACAATTTATTTGGTCTGAATTTAAACAAACAAATTAAGTTGAACATTGCTTAATTTAATTTGTTTGTTTAAACTCAACACAAATAAATTGTTTGCAACAGTTTTGCAGGCAACACTTTTTTCAGTGTATATCTACTAAAAGACAGAAAATATTACTTAACAAACTGCAATGTAAATAAATCATATGAGCATTTAATATTATATCACAATAATATTAGTGAATTAAATGTAAAAAATTAATAAATATAAATTTACAGACATTACACACACAAGTAAATGCTTAAACTCTTTAATGGTCTAAAAATGTGCGAAAATCTGCTGATTTCTACATGCAGATTTCGTGTGAGCCTACTTATTACCTTCATTTTATTAAGATATTAACCGTTTATTTGTACTTAATTATAATGTATGATCTCATTCTACATCCCTCATTCTGCCCAATATCTAAACCCAGCTACTACCTTAATAACTATTAATAAGCAGCAAAATTAGTTCTTTATTAAACAAAGAGTCTTAGTTATTGGTTAGTTAATAGCATAAATTGTACATTAAAATAACGTGTAACCTATATTGCTAATCACAAATTAAGTTTTGATATATTTACAGAAGAAAATTTACATAATGTCTTTATGGAACATGATCTTTACTTAATGTTCTAACAATAAAAATCCAAAGTATTTTTTGACAATTGCCAAAATATACTCATGCGTCATAAGTTTTCCAGTTTAAGGTTACATATACAATTCCACATATTAGTGGAAGTAGAAGGTCATCATCCAGATAATACTTTAAATATTTTTTTTTTATTCTACTATTTGAACATATCAGTTGACTCACCGTTTATAATATATAAGCTACTATACAATAAGTAAGTAAAAAAAAGTCGAGTACAAGTAAAGTACATTAAATACCTGGATGATGCACTTATTCAGTCGCTAAAAAAAGAGTGTAAGTTGGACACTTCACATGCTTAACAGCCGCAGCTTTGCTTATGTAGCAGAAGGGGTGGAGCTATCGGCACTGACATGGATTATTTCATTTATTTTGAATTGTGCAAGAAAATTTATGGCCTCTTCTGATGGTGAATGGGGTTATACTCATGGTTGGTACTACCCAACAAACACATTTACGTTGTAGCGATGTCTGTACAATGTTGCATATTTTCAAAGGCAACTCGTTACTTACGGGTCGCTACATTGTTACAATGTAGAAATGTAAGACCTGAGAAGGCTGTAGCAACGTTGTCGTGTGACATTCAGCCACCGTGTGATGACATTCTTACTACATGTATTAATGTTTTTTTCCTGGCAGCTTATCAATACTGCCTAGAATACAGGATAAGCAGTAATAATTTCCCAGTATTTCTATTAGTATTTCTAATTTAACAACTGCATGTGTAAGCTTTGAAGTGTAAAAATGCCACCCAAATGAACATAATCAAACTTTTTTATTATATATTTCATACCAAATTAATACATACAGTACACATCTAATTATAAGCAAACAGTATAAAATTATGTTTAGATTATATTAAATACTTAACTATATATAATTAGACTCAAAGGGTAGGCTAAATTAAAATGTCGATTGAGAAGGTAAACAAACAGGAGAAGTAAACAAGAAAGTATTGAAATATAAATAAATAAATAAATAAATAAATAAATAAATAAATAAATGTAAACATATTAAAATGCAGACACTACAATGAAACTCTGGACTGGAAAATACAGCAGACCGGGGAGAGCAGCCGAAGACCAGGCGTAGTTGTTGGTAGAGAAAGCAGTCAGAGAAAGAAATCCAACAGAGAATCCAGTTCAGAGATGGATGCACTGCAGCCACAAGTCAAAGTAGGCAGTGAACAAGAGGACAGATCGGAGCTTGACACAACAGGAGTACACAAATGACCACTGATGACTTATAAGCAATACTCACGTCTCCTCTGTCGTTGTTGAATGAGATGACGAACGGTCTGTTGAAATGTAAACTGACACATTGATGACAAGAAAAAGTTGTACAGTGGTCGTCCATGCCGCCTAAGCACAATCTAAAGCAACGGCCGTTTAAATGGCAATATTATGACACCGTTGTGACAACCTTCGGCAACAACGTAGATCCTCAACGTTTTTACAAGGTTGGTACAACGTACAACGCTACATTGAGGCATCGTTGTGTGTTTGTTGGGTAGTTGGCAGTTTGTTAATTTTTTTTTACTAATTTGGCAATCATCAAATGTTGTCTGGGAAACAGTTTGAATTTCCAAAATGTTAATGTTTCTTTTGGACAACTGTAAATTTGTATACTATGCTGTTGAGTGTGTATGTAAGTGCATAGTGTATAGAGTATCTTATCTGCCAAAGGTAGTTATTTGTTTTCATTTAAAAAGTCACTGTTCTACAAGAGCAGTCTTAATATACTAGATTACAAATATACTTAATTTACATTTCAAATGTTTGAATATTTATGAGGAAGAGCCGGTGATAGACAGTCATTAGATGTTCCATTAGATACGTCAAGCCATCTCCTCAGTGAAGCAGACCTGAGGTAGTGACAAGCTGACGAGCTGCTGTGTGGAAAGAGGGCAGACTGTCAGGCCTCAGTGTGAGGTGGCTGTCAAAGCCCTCGCCATGATTATACACCTGACCCCATCATCCCTGCCCGTTACCCGCCACAGACATTTCTGTCACTACGCCTGCCATTTTGCTTTCCAAGGTGCCAGCCGGGGCAAGCACGGCCACGTTTTAGTGTTGTTTATTGATTTCTGACCCCACGCTTAATAGTTTTCCCAGGCCCCCCAAATGGCTTTTGTAAGCAATAGGGTTTGTACATCTCACAGATCAATACCTTTTATATTTACAATAAAATTGAAACGGCCTGCGAGCAGACTGCTGGCCCGGCATTTGTCATCCCTCTGCAAGGGAAAACTATGTCATTATCTGAATTAAAACATTTATTTCTGATTAAGAGAGTGTCCTATCTCATTAATTTTTCCCCTTCCAATACGAGGGGAATGGAATCGTATTGATTTTTGCACTTTTTACACATCTCCACTACTGGGAAGATAATTGAGAAGTTAGCCAGAATAAATGAAGTTTCTAGTCTAGCACAGCCAGCCAATACCTTGGAAATGTAAGGTGTTTTTGCAGCACAGGGTTTTTAATTTTGCTGCGGGTATGGACAAGGGGGCCGAACAAATTGGATTAAGGTTTGGGACGTGGCGCTGGGGAATAGGGGCTGATCTCACCAGACAACAGGGGTAATAAGACAAGCCTCAGATTGTCCCCGACTCCAAAAAAGCACAATCACAAGAGGAAGTCTAGATTAAAGAACCCAAAGCCTATTAATGTGAAGTTGCGTTCAATCTAGGCCTCCCACAAAGCTTATTGTTGAGGCGGATTGGTGATCGATGGCTCAACTAGACTCTTCAATGTTCCTTGGCCATTGATTAGGCAGTACTAAATGAATGAGATTAAAGAGGCTGTTTAGTCTTCATTTTGGGTAAGTGATTTCTAAGCCTTTTGTGTTGCCAAATAGAGATTTTCTTATTAGTTTTACAGAAAAAACACTGGGATTTTCTGTTTATTAGCAAGGTCAGAGCATCATCAATTTGGCGATATTTCTGAGCAAAATATCATTATTGAAGCTCACAAAATGTAATTAAAATATTCTGGTTTAATAGGATTTTAAAAAGGATACTCTACGTCTAGCTGGTTTATATCAAAAAATAATCTCAGGCAAAGGGGAGAAGTCTTGTATCCTCCTGAAGGGGTTGGTTTTGTGCTAACAAGAAAATCAAGAGTTACATTTTCTTACTTATTACAACACTACTACCTACAAAACCAAATAACTGTGGACAAAATATTGATTGGCTTTGAAATGTTATTGAATAAAACATCATAATTAAATCCTATTGGTAAATAAATAAAATTTTGCTTACATTTCATAGTAAGGTTTGTGTAAGGGGTAACATACATCTAGTTGTTGCAGAACAAATGTAGACAGAATCCTGATACAAACAGGAGGGGTTTTGTATCATCGTGAAGACCATTAATTGGCATTTGCTTAATATACATTTTTACATACATTGCATGGTAACTAGCTACATAACATATTGTTTGTAAATATTAATAACATTCATTTTTAAATTAATTTTAAGCTTTTAAATTATAGGAAAATTAACTTTAAATGAAGGGACAGAAATATCAGGTCCCCATCTGTGTTTGGAAGATCTTAGGTTTGAAACGACATAAGCACAAGTATATAATGACATATGAACATATAATGACAATGACATATTAAAGTATATAATTTAGATTAAACTAACTCTGGCACAAAATATTGGAGTAAGACTTTATTTTGATGGTCCCTATTGCACATTTTGTTGACTAAAAGTTTAATTGCAACTACCTGCCAATTAGTATTAGTAGACTGTCTGCTTAATGTCTGCTGAAACTGCTCCTTCAACAGACATTTAACTGGCTATAAGAAACTTTGCAAGTACATATCAATTTATACTAACCCCAACCCCAACATAACAGTCTACTTATAATCTAATGAGAATTAGTTGGCATGTAGGTGAAAAGTAACTTAAACAAAATGAGTTAAAGGGACCATCAAAATAAAGTGATCCAATATTGTTTAAGCAATTCAGCAAAACATATTACTATCACATTTTATATATTGAGAAATGTCAGACCCCTATTGCCAACAAGTGCATTTCACACTGGACAAATATTTAAGTCTGATTTTAATTTCAGTATAGGTAACAATATTGATAACTATGATAAAGATCCAAAATGGTAGCAACTGAGCAAAAATGAATCTTTAATACTTGGATGACAGAAGAAATCCAAGAAATTCCAATAATGGTTGCTAGATAAAAGATTTAACTGCTTTCATTGATTTAGTGAGACTAATAAACACATGACTATAGAATTTACTTAAAACACTCAATTTATGTCACTAGTTACAAGTTATGAAGTGAGTTTGTAATAAAAAGTTTTATTAAATGGGGTATTTTCACTGGCATTATTGGTTGTATTTACATTCTGATTATAAATGCAATTTTGCATAGATTGTCAGTGTAATATGATGCCATGTAGCAAATACTGCTTCATCTGAAACCACATGCTGAAGGTTTCATGGAACTGGCTTCATTGACACAATGTGCATGAAATCCACCTATTAATCACCGTATTAGTCACACAGCCCTAATAATGATTTCAGTTTTGTTATTTTATTAGCTTATCAAACACAAAGCCAGCACAAAGAAATAGCCAACATGCAGGTACATCTCTGAAGATCATGAATTATAAAGTGCGTATGGCTGCATTTCATCTTTAAAACGAAAGATACGGGGCAGTATGACGCTGTTCCTGTTCACGCTTTCCAGCTGACTACTTACCTCCATATGGACGGCTTTCCCGCTGTTACAAGTTTGTCCAGTTAGCTCGCCATGTACGTCGATAGACTTGAGACGCAGAGAGGGGTTGACCACAACAATGGGGTTTGAGTCTGGTAAAGAGCGGTTCCAAAAGCGGGTAAGACAAGAAGAAAAGCCTAAAAATAATATAAATGTGTAAATAAGAGGGTGAGAATGTGGCAAAATCTGAAAACATGGTAAATATCAGGTGAGGGCTTTTCTTTTTCTGGATTGCTTTTGAAAACTGTCAGTTGGGTTTATGGAAGTGGGTGGGCGCGTCAATGGGTGCTTTTAAGAACACTATTGGTCGAGTTTAGGGAAGGAGGGGGGTGAGTCAGTCGATCGGTCAGTTATTCGGTATAAGTCAGTCAGTCAACAGCAGCCTCTGGTGGATTTACACGAGAACAGCATGGGAATGGCATTAGCAAGAGAAATTTAAGATCTCAAAAAACGTACACAGTGACCTCTGGTGCATTCGCAAAAATGAAAACTGCAAAAAAACGTAGCTTCTGGGATGTATGTCGCGATCTCCAAAAATATATGTAGCGCTACGTTTTCAGAAAAAGCCTGGGTCGGAAATAGCAGTTCCCAGTAATCATACAGCACCAACTTTGATGACCGAGATGAGCCTTTGTTATCAGTTTTTACTTATTGTTTTTAAAGAATAGCCTGAGCGATTTATTCAGATAATCATATTGAAGCTATTACAGCTGGACAATAAAAGCTTTGCAGTTCACAGAGCCTTACAGATAGCAGGCCACAGCTTTGGGACGGAGAGAAAATGTTGTCTGACTTTGAAAGGGCATCGTCCATCATGACTTTTCTAGGCCTGTCAGCAAACAGATAGCCGAATGGATGGGTGGGAACCCCCCCACGTCTTCTCTCCCATTTCCCCTTCCTCTGTCCACTGACCGGCTCACTGGCCAGCAGGCTAGACACCTCTGCTGCAGGCGAGTAGCTGATCAGCCAAGGATCAGGAAAGCTGCCAGCTCGCTGCCTCTGAAACAGGCCTGACAGCACATTAATTCAACCTGCGGAAATCACTGCAAATAGGCAGGAGACATTGTGTCCACTGAGAGCGAGGGAAATGGAGAGAAAGAGGAAGAGAGGGAGAGTTTGAAAGGGAGAGATAGGAAGAGAGTGAGAGGAGCCTTTTAATGAGCTGCTATAAGTTACTCTGTCTGACTTGACCATTAGAAGACTGTAATGCGCAATTGGTTGAGAAAATGTGTTGCAACTGTGATAGGCGCCCATGCCAAAGGTGGTTTAAATCACAAGGGACATGTTGAGTGTTTCACTGAGGTGAATTACATTCTCGGCCTGTTTTATTGCTGTATTTAAGGTTCTGTTGAGAGTTGGACTGATTGATTTGACACCTCAGAATTTGCATCCCTTTACCAGAACCATAAAAATGCTAAAAGATCAGTCTGATAAAACAAGTTGCTAAGAGTGATCAGAGCTTGCATGTAATGGGAAAGTTAGTGGCTCCTTCATGTGTAATATCGGAAGCATTGTTTCAGAGAGAATGCTTTCACTTTATGCATTGCTTTATAACTGGTAACACAAAGTCTGTGCATTCTGATATTTCTCCATTAAGCAAATATATCGTTTAGACTAGAGGTCACACGCAGTAATGTCCATATTGTGGTACTATTTGGGACTAGAAATTTAATTTTGCAAGATGAGTAACACTCTAAAAGTAGTAAAGACCTAGGGCCCTATCATACACTTTGCGCAATAAGACACAAGATGTGTTTGCCGCGATGTGTTGCTATTTTCAGACCAAAGCAACCCTAATTTTCCTGTTTTGCGCCACGTTGTTTAAGTAGCAAATCCATTTGTGGTGCTTTGTGGACTCATGGGTGTGCTGGTCTAGAATGGAGGTGTGTTAAGGCGCATTGTTGACGCGTTGCTATTTTGAGAAACTAAAATCGACTGCGCAATAGACCAGCTGAAAGCATATCTAAAGTCCAGCGTAGCGCGTTA
This sequence comes from Danio aesculapii, assembly GCF_903798145.1. Classification (NCBI taxonomy): domain Eukaryota; kingdom Metazoa; phylum Chordata; class Actinopteri; order Cypriniformes; family Danionidae; genus Danio; species Danio aesculapii. The sequence goes on from NC_079440.1 coordinate 34,578,133, forward strand.
GTTGTGCGCTTTAAATGCGTACACATTGCTTAATACACACAGGATGTACAGCAATACGCAAATATCTTTACAAATGAATAAGAATTAAAAGATTAAAATATTACAAAAATTATTAGTTTCTACATAAATATAACAACCACTACCTCCATGCCTTCTCAGGGGGCTTTTTTTCAGTTTATTCATGACAACTTGCTTTTGTATGATGTTATTATTATCATTAGTATCATTATTATTATTTATTATGTGCATATTTATATTTGTTTTAATAAAAACAAGCTTAGATTTGTCCACCTGTCGGTTTTGGACCATATGGGGCATAGGAGGTGTGTTAGGATACAACAAATATTTTGACCACACTTCGTTATTATTGTTGATTTATTCGTTTGCTGGAAATTAGAACTGAATTTAGAAATATTTTCTAAACAAATCTTTGCGCTTAACAAACTAAATTAAATATGTAGGCTAATGGATGTCTTCAGTGGAGTGCGTACAACACCGTTTCCATATCTATGAAAGTGAAGGAGTAAGTGAAGAGAAAGTAAAGAGGCAGAATGAAGGAGGCTCATTCTTTATCCTCGCACTGCAGGTGGTTTGTTTAACTGTTTTCTTGCTAGTGTTCAGTTTTTCCACTTACAAAGTCCACCATGTAAATAGCAAATGTGCCATGGCACGACATAACTGACTCTTAAAGGGAATGGGAGATGAGACTCTGATTGGTTTAATGCACATTATACTCAAAACACACCCATAACTCATTAAGAGGATAAGCACAACTCTGTTAAACCATGCGCCGCGGCGCAAACCATTTTTCCATCCTTAAAATAGCAAAAGTGGATTCGGACACATCCTTAATGCTTTGCGCCATGCACTTTAGACTTTGTGTCTAGATCGTTAAAATAGAGTCCCTGATTATTGTTCCAGATCTGTTGTTCCAGCACGAGGAAACGTAACTATTTTATGTTTTGTCTGTTTAGTGGCGTATTCAGTCGTTCATAAGTCAGTCTTACAAAAATGTAAGATTTGTAAAAGAGGTGTGGCATTAAAACCCTGCTCCTAACCCAACCGTCATTGGAGGATGAGCAAATCGTATTAAATGTACATATGAGATTGTACACTATTAGCGACTTAATCTAAAAGTTACGAATTGCCGTAAGATTGTGTTGGTTGTTCTGTATATCTGTCATTATGGGATTGTTACATCTTTCTATATGTCTAATATTCTGTCTGTGGTTCTGATTTTTATGATATCCCATTTTTCATTCTGTTCCATAGTTATTTCTATTGATCTTTTTATTATTCCATAATTCCCGACATTTTATGTGTTGTTCTGTCTATCATTGTATCTTCAGTATCATTCCATTTTCTATCAAATTTCCCATTTATCTATCTATCTTTTCCCATTTATTTATTTTCTCATTTATCCATATTTCCCATTTATCTCCCTTTTAACTAAATTACAAAGCATAATATTGTACTTTTTACTATCATCCAATTTGTGACACTGAACAATATATTTAATTATTTTGTATTAGCAATTAAACAAGATCTTAGTCATTCTACCATTTCATCATTCTGTCTGCTGTTTCGGGGGTCTGTTTTCTATCATTGTTCTCTCTACCATATTATCTTTTTATTATTTTCTATCTACTTACAGGATTATTCATCTGTTTGTCTATCTTTTTCATATTCCATTCAGTCTGTTTTGCGTTATTAACAGTTGGATATATAGAACATGAATATATACACCCAGTCCAAATTTCAATAGTTGGCATTTTGTAGGTAACATGTTTGTTTTGCTCTGCTCTTGAAAGAAACCCCCTCATATTTACATTTTGACTTAGAAATAAGCATTATAATTAGAAGTACAAATACAAATGCAGAATTAGACTACTAAAATAAACAAAGCTCTTTGGTTGTTTTTTTTTAAGTTACGTCTTTGTGGCACACATATGTTAATTTACCTTTGAACAGCTTGTTATTCACAAATGTCTTTATAATAAAGCATTTGTCAAACAATCAATGCATTGTATGTGCTAAGAAGGCGGCATTAAATATTATAACGAGAAGCTGTTTTTCGCCTAACCTGCGAGATGACAAATCTCATTTGTTCATTTACTAATACATCCTCGGTGGAGAAAAACTACGGGGAGCCAACAGCTTTATTTGCTGTTGCATTTCTATGCATGGAGTAATCTGAGGAGGAATACTCTAAAGGCTGGGAACATTCATCACAAGCAAATCCAAACATAGATGAAAAATTACAGGATTAGCAATGACCTTCCAACCAATCAGCCACCGTAATTACACTCGTTTATTATAGCCTGCAGAGACAGAGCAATACAGAGATGACCCTTCACCAAAACAAAATGTTTATAAATGTACAAGCTAAAGAGGAATGCTAATAAGCACTTATTTTATAAAGCGTCAGTGCACAGCCATATATTTACTTGTGCATTTCATTTATAAATGGTTAGATTAAGTGTCTATCCAAATTATTATCATTGTATTTTTCATGCGAAGTGAACAGTTGGAGATTATGATGCGTTGTATATTTACTAATTTAAATAACTCAAATATATTTAAATAAATATACTCAAGGGTGTTTTTATTGAACATAGATATGCAGTACAAATAGCTTTTCACTTTTTTTTTTAAACAACAAACGAAACCCATCAAACATATATACATTTAAATTCTATAAAAATATATGAATAATATTCAAATAAAATACAAATAAATTATAATATTAAGTAAAGAATATTTTACTCTTATATATATAAAGGAAAATAAAATAATAAAAAATAACAAAGGTTCTACTCTTCTAAAATAATTGAAGGGTCCATCTTCCTTTTGTAATCTAAAAGACGTTGCCAAGTGAGAAAAAAAAACATATCAGTACAACTTCTTACAGTATATTGTATTCATATAAGGTCAGGTAGTGTAGAAGTTCCATAAGCCATTGCTTAATGGTTGCAGGGAATTTTTCCTTCCATTTGAGAAATATTAACCTTTTAGCTAAACGCGCAACAAAGACAATCACATTTATCTTACTTTTATTAAAACGTAAGGACTATGGTGTAATACCAAGTATTGAAAGTATGGCCTCAGGTTCTATTTAATATTTCAGAGAGAATTTTAAATATTAGCTGCCAGAAATCCTTTAATTTTAAACAAGACCAAAACATTTGTTTTCAAACTTAAATGTGTTTCATCTACAATTGTTTTATTTGACACTTTGGATTTTATGTTTATCTGTCATTGTCTTTAGATTTTTTAACATTAAATATTGCCCTGTCCTCTCTATTGCGTTAAATAATAATAATAATAATAATAATAATAATAGTAATAATAATAATAATAATTATTATTATTATTATTATTATTATTATTATTATTATAAGTATTATTATTATTATACAATTTTTAATAACTTATAGCTATGTTTGTGTTTGTTCATATATGTTATTAATACTATTTCATTTGTAATCAATGTTTTATTGATATTTCTCAAATCCCCTTCTCTATATTGTTTAAAAAACAAAATACTACTACTACTAATAATAACAACGTAACAAAAATTTGAATAATTAAAAGCTACATTATAATATTAATAATTCGTTTTATTCATATAAATTAATAGCAATAACCCTTTCATTGTACACTAAAAATGCTGCATTCCACACCAATCCTTCATGTTGTCCCAACACAAATTGATTAAGTTAGCATAATCATTTTTACAAATTTAAGTGGATTCAAAATAAAACAATTACAGTAAATTTTTGAGTGTAAAACTGTAAACATATATAAAATAATATTTTTCTTTCAAATTAATTAAATAAGGGTCTTTCTGTAAATAGCGGAGTTTAGTACCTTTTACCTTTAGAATTTAAAAATAATATTCCTGCATTTGTGCACAACTTTCTTCAGCCCTATTTTATACACATGGATGTTTGTATTTGCTCTGTAAATGAGTTGCTCTCACTCATGCTTTAGCGACAGAATACAGATCAATCCCATTTTCAAATACAGCCCAAAGCTCCAGCCGCCTCAATGGTGGGTAAATGGCTTTTCTACAAGTAGCGGAATAGGCTTTTGTTGTGTATGAATGTGTGTGTGTGTGTGTGTGTGTGTGTGTTCACCCCACACCCCCTCCCTCACCTGTCATTATTCCATGTTCATCGACAGTGAAGTTATAGTTGGCTAGAAAGCTATCAGATGGGCTGGACAGCGGATAATTGAGGTGATGATCGGAGCTGTTCAAAGACAATTGATAGTGATGGAGTCAGGGTTATCCGTGTGCAGGGATCCCAGCCTCTTCTAGTCCCCCTTTGCCCCGCGAGCGGCACACAGAATATGGAATAACATATACGCTGCAAACGCATGTCAGCCAGTCACTGGAACACGCCAGGCTTTAGCCAAACTAAGTCCTCAATCAGCCGACAGGGATATCGCTCCGATCCCCGCAAGTGGGAAAAAAATGACCCAGACTCCATATATCTGTCTGATCCATCCATTTGACAAGTTGCCAAACTTTTCAAATACCCCCTAAGCCGTTAAGGCAAAGCAAGCTCGGGAGTGATATTTCATAAGCGCCGGGTTAGGTAAGGTGGAACATGCAGGAAGTCATTACTTTTTTTGCCTCCCAGTGAAGCCTTTGTCTGGATTGGATGTGTCAAACTGAGATATCTTAATGGCTTCCACATACAACTCCATTCCTTTTGTTTTTATCCTACGAGCACACGCCGCAACCTTTTTCCATTGCCACCAGAGCATTAATGTAGCCGAATGTCAGCTTGTCTGGTATGCGTGTACTGTAGTGTGATGTCTGCGACGGGATCAATAGCGCTCTTTGAAGAGTGTATCAATAACTCAATACTCCAAGCATCAATGAGCAGGATGCCATGGCCTCTTGGCTCGACTATAGGATTGGGTTGGCAGCATGGGATACGATTGGGAAAGAATGGGAGGAATGTGACACCCCTCCATACCTCAGCATCCTGTCACAGTCTTGACCGGGGCGGCTACAGGTTGCCACTGTCAGCAAGTAGCAACAACACTGCCGGCCCACGATAATCCTCTTCTCTGCAACTCCTTCAGCAGAAAAAAAAAAGACTGCCAATGTCTTGTCAACCGCCCTTAATCCTCAGCATCCGCAGTTCAAGCCTGTGAACGAGGCCCCCGGGGCTTTGCATTGGCCACCTTCTTGGCCCTGGTATTGACCTGTACTGTCATGCCGGCCCAGTGACGACCCCGGCGCACGGGCCAATCTATCGTGGATCATGAGTTCAAATGATTTTCCTCCCCTCTCCCGCCCCTGTTTTCCTAGTGAGCTGATTGCTAATGACAACATTAGAAAGGGCAGAATGGAGATTCCACAAACAATTTGCACCTTGGATTTGCAAATCTAATATCTGAACAGATTCAAATACTAGCCAGGTTTACTATCTCGTGTATTGGTAAATATTGATATGCACATATGTGTATATACAGTATATAGACACACATACACACACACACAGAAAGTACAATGTATGTGCGTTTAGGCTATATCAAAAAGCTTGTCAAGCATATTTAGAACAAGAATAATTTGGTGACACATTAAAAGATTCTTTTTAAGCATCCATATGCAGACCGTGAATATTAAATAATTGTCATTTACCCCTTTAAACAACTAGGCTTTATCAATTTGTCAACAAGAAACTTTACAATATTATTTGATTGTTATTTCTGTCGCATTTCGTCTGGTGCAAACAGACAAACTGCTTATCACTGCAAATCTCGTCACACAGCGTGTTGTTAGGACACACGGTTACAATGTAACCTGCTCACCTATTGTTTCCGTTCGTAATACATATATTATTTGCTAATTAATAATCTCATGTGGAATTCTGAATCTGTGTCTCATTTTAAAATCGGCTACATTATCAGTGGTTATCAGCTGATAGGCCAGTAGGGGCCTTCTGCGCCTACTAGTAGGCTCAGAAGGCTATTATCATTCATCCACATGGTTAATTCAATTCATGTTTATTTCTATAATGCTTTTACAATGTAGATTATGGCAAAGCAGCTTAACATAGAAGTTCTAGTAAATTGAAAATTTGTCAGTCCCGTTTTCTGTGTTGAAGATCAGGTAGTTCGGTTCAGTGTGGTTTAAATTTCCCTGCTGAAAGGCCAAACACAGAAGAGCAAATCCATCGATGCGCAGCTTCACAACATGTTCCAACCAAGCAAGTCAGTAGCGACAGTGGCACAGAGGAACAAACTTCACCAATTGACGTTAATCAGCTATAATAATTAAGAAGTCTCCAGATCCAGCTCTGTTTTTACATTACTGTGATGGTTGGGTTTAGGGTTGGGTTATGGGTAGACGTTAATAAAATACAATTAATGGGAAATGTAATAAATAATATAAATAATTCTCGTGGTTAATCAGCTATACTAATAGAGAAGACTCCAAATCTGTTTTTACGTTACTGTGATGGTTGGGTTTAGGGTTGGGGTATGGGTAGGCGTTAATCAAATACAATTAATGGAAAATTTAATAAATAGTATAAATAACTCTCGCTAACTTCCAGCCACAGCTGTATGTGATCTATAGCTGATTAACCATGTGGATGAATGATAACAGCCTTACAGCCATACTAGTAGGTGCAGAAGGCCCTACTGGCCCATATCTATCAGACGATAATCTATGATAACGCCCATTCAATCAATAATAACATTCAAATCGGCTGATGATAATGATCCTTTATGTTGTCATTATTATCAATTGTATAAGAAAGACACTTTCCTCTCAGTGCGTGCCTTATACACTACAAAAATTATAACAGTAATTGCCCTAATTAATACTGGTTTGTTTTGAATGTCTGTTTACTAAGGAAATAGAGTGTCAGTTATCAAAAATGAGCCATTACATAAATAAATTCAATAAGATTGATATATTTCTGGAAAATAATTACAATACAGCTTAATACATGTTAACATAATTAGTCATTGCAGTTTCACACTTTGCGCTGAATATATAAAAGAAAATAAAAGTGATAAACTGTTGCCTTCACCTCTTTTTTTTTTCTTTGCGGTGAATGATTTCATTATTCAAGAGGGGGAAATACTTATGATTGTTAAGAGGTGATGAAGCGCTGCTACAGTACATTTCATACAGCAGCGGAATAACTTTACAGTTTACTGTCACATTCTGCAGTTTTCTAAACATTGAGGAACATTATTGATGAACATTATTGATGAACATTATTGATGAACATTGTTTTTTCTGTTTCTGATTATTTTTATTTGGGTCATATAGCATAGTGTTCATAAAGCCTATCACTTTCACTCACAGATTATAGGGACATTCACATTTGTTTGCCATGATGTAAGAAAAAGTATAAGATCTACACCAATAAGTCTGCAATTGGGAGCATGATCTTGATGATGATGATGAAGATGGGATGAATTTTATTCATCTAAGCCAAACGCACTCTATATGTTAGCAAATTGGTTTGGCCAAAACTCAGCATCTCACATCAGACTCCATGGCCCATTCCCTTCCATTGCATTTAAATGGAAATTTTGGGGTTAACCCCCCAAGTCCACCTCGTGCCTTCTTCATTCTCAAGCAGGCCCATGGTAAATATTCCATTAATCAAAAGTTACAAACAGACTTTGTACTGTCATAACTCTTGGCCATGGCTTTCCTGTTGATTGATTCCTATACACACATACTGTCTGATTACCATAATGTGTTCTTGTGGTGTAGATTCCAGTTGGGGTTTTTCGAGGGGGTAGGAGCATGGCGGAGCGCCGGGGGAAGTACATAATAAATGGTGCCGGCTCCTCCTCATCGGGACTGATTTTAATCCAATGCTCCATCACTGCACATGGTGAGTAGAGTCTTGGGGGTTCGGGCTATCAGTTATGAGCCTATGTTTGCAGGCAGACACAATCATTTCGCTGATTGTCACAAGTCTCAAGCAGTGACACCAGGAAGTGATCCATCAGTCTATTTCCTGTGACACGAGGAGAAAGATGACGAGGGGTCCATTGACTTATGCAGAAAACCTCCCGCTCGCTTTTTCCATGACTCTTTTTACATGCTCCAGGGAACGTGTTTTATTTCGGACACTTAACCTTCCCGGTTTTGCCATTTTTCTGCAAGGCCTATTGATTTATTTATTCTGACTGGGCCCAAACAGGTGCTTGTGTTATTGATCAAACTCGCTGTGTCCGAGAACTTTTTAGCGTTACCTTCTTTTTTATGTAGGTCTTGTGTAGGAGATTAGAGATGAACTTAGATGATTATTTTATCGAGTTAAATGATACTGCTTTACTTGAATTGAAATGTGAATATATATGCTTTCCATTAATGTATGGTTTGTTTCAGTAATTAAAAATCTTGAATCCGTCAGATTTAAAAATCCTTTATATATGTATTTTATATATTTTTCAGTAGGAAAATCTACTTTATTTTTTGGTGTTTTGGCGTAAAAGAAAATACATAATTTTGACCCATGCAATGTATTTTTGGTTCTCAAGACCCACATAAGATTAAATTGAATAATGAATGTTATGTAGTGAATAATGTTTTCTATTAATATAAACAAGATACATGTTTCACCATTCTAAAGCAGAAACAAAATTTTAATTGGTTTTCATTTTTTTATGTCAACATAACACTGACTTCCTAGCATTACAGAAACATTCCCAGTTACCCCAGTTATATCACAATAGACCTTATGTATGGTGTAATGCTTACCTTGTGACTAAATATGGTTGCAATATATGTAAAAACTTGGGAGTTCCTATTTTTTAATGATCCTCTTTTAGATATTCAGTTGACTAAGTAACTTTGCAACTCTCATTGTATTAGTGGACTGTTAGTAGACAATTGCCTACTAATTGTCTACTAACTTTTTAATAACTTAATCAAACAAAATTCAGTGCACAGAAAAAAGTCTGCAGATTCTGTCTGGCCCTGCAAATTTTCAAATTTATCTAAAATTGTTTCAACATTTCTTTTGAAACTGAAAGAATGAATTTGCTCTAAATAATGGATAAACAGCCTATTTTTATTTGATAGTGAAGTGTAGGTCTCTTATTACGGTTTTAACAATGTGTCACACAAGTTGAAGTCCTCCTATGATTTATATACAGTTGAAGTCATAATTATTAGCGCCCTTGTTAATTTTTTTCCCCAATTTCTGTTTAACAGAGAGATTTTTTTCAGCACATTTCTAAACAAAATAGTTTTAATAACTCATTTTCTAATAACAGATTTATTTGATCTTTGCCATGATGCCAGTAAATAATGTTTGACTAGATATTTTTCCAGACACTTCTATACTGCTTAAAGTGACATTTAAAGGCTTAAGTAGGTTAATTAGGTTAACTAGACAGGTTAGGGTAATTAGGCAAGTTATTGTATAGCAATGGTTTATTCGGTAGACTATATTATTTGTTATGGTTTGTTCTGCAGTGATATAAGTATAGCTTAAATGGGCTAATATTATTGACCTTAAAATGGGTTTAAAAATTTTAAAAAATGTTTTTATTCCAGCCGAAATAAAACAAATAAGACTTTCTCAAGAAGAAAAAATATTATCAGACATACTGTGAAAATTTCCTGAATCTGTTAAACATAATTTGGGATGTTTATATATATATATATATATATATATATATATATATATATATATATATATATATATATATATATATATATATATATATATATATATATATATATATATATATATATTTTTTTTTATATATATATATATATATATATATATATATATATATATATATATATATATATATATATATATATATATATATATATATATATATATATATATATATATATATATATGTATATATATATATATATATATAAATATTTTCCATGATGTTTAACAGAGCAAGATATTTTACACGGTAAGAAGTTTTATTTGTTTTATTTCGGCTATAATAAAAAGCACTTTGTTATAATAATAATAATAAAAAAAAAACATTTTAAGGTTAATATTATTAGCCCCCTTAAGCAATGTTTTCTACATAAAAAACTTGCCTAGTTAACCTAATTAACCTGGTAATGCCTTTAAATGTCACTTTAAGCTGAATACTAATATCTTGAAAATATCTAGTAAAATATTATGTACTGTCATCATGGCAAAGATAAAATAAATCTGTTAAAACTATTATGTTTAGAAATGTCTTGAATGTTCTCTCTGTTAAACAGAAATTTAGAAAAAAATATAAAAGAATGAAAATTTAACAGGAGGGCTAATATTTCTGACTTCAACTATACAGTATATATCTGTCAACATCTCAAAAAGTGTGTTAAGTGTTTTATGCCGCTTTAACTTGTATATGCAGTTGTAGATATAGTCAACAGACTATCTAACGGGCACCATCAACATAAAGAGATATGTGCATTTGTTCGCATATATTATGACTTATAAAAACATAAAACAATCCTAAAATCACCTTTCTGCAAATCTTTAAAGGTGCAGTAGGTGATCTGCCAAAATGCTAACCATTTAGCATGATCTTTTTGAAAACACAGTCCCTCCCCTGCCGTCCAATGCCACGCATCCTGATATCACGAACATGCACCTTAAAGATGACAGTAGACACCCACTAGATGATGTCAGTTGCTGCTTAGAAAACGTTTTAGTACTTTATAATACTAAAATTTCAAACAAAAAAACTATTATATCTAGCACGTTTTTAGTTGTGTTGCAAGCAAAATTGTCATAAAGTGCAATATTTCATGCATGCAAAGATCACTGGTTTCACTCTCTCACATGCTTTGTTCTAAAGCCACTACTGTATGCTTAGTGGTTGGCCAGCGGGGTGCAGGAATTACACTGATTACTAAGCCATACTTACATGCTATTTCAGAGTGAATTTTCAGAATAGCATGGTAAACAATATAGGGAGCGCATCACAGGTTGTTATTGTTCAAAAATGAACCAATGTGAATATAAAACCAACTTAACCTCAGTAAAGCAGGCTAGGCGGAATAACACTATTTACTGATGTTTTGTTGTTAAACTAAATCAAAATCTACATTATCAATGCTGTAAAAGGTCCCTTATGATATTGAAAATAGTCACATCAATCTTTCACCGGAAGATTTCACTGGCTGAACAACACTTCTGTGCATATAACCCATTTGTAAAACATCAAAATCTACATTAGCTTTACGTGACTAAAATAGGTTTAAAAAATAACATTATCTGTCTTAAAGAAATACTTCAGTCATGGTGTCGTCCTTCCTCCAGCATGCAAAAGTAACTCCAATATTGATTCAGTATTTTAAAAAGTTTTGATTCAGCATTTGTTTTATCGCTGTCAAGGGGGTCGCGCACCGGATGTGTCGCTCAGCCCCACAATGCAGCGCACACATGACAGTTGAAAGTATCGCACACCAGACGCGCACATTCTAATGTTATTTAATGTGAAACTATTCAGATGACGCTCTTTGGCATGGCAGTAATATGAACAATGTCCTGAGTCGTAGCTGGGCGCCACGGACAGCCACCAACTTACGGCGACGGTGTGCGTACACTGATAGAAATGTATGTTTAGAATTCTAAAACACATGGCGCTGCATGAAGCGGCGTGTCGCCAAGTGGCACATCCTTGTATACGACCCCCTTCACTTTCTCGTGTGCACGTGAACGCAGCAAATGTTCAGATGTTGGATGAACCTTTATTAGTCTTATGCCTTACCCAGAATATAAAAATAGATATAAATACATTTGGTTCATTTGCTTTAATCATTACTATTAGAATGTGAAGAGACGTTCAACCTGCACAACAAAACATGTTTCTGAAGACACCTACTGCGCCTTTAATTTGATATTTTGCCAAGGAAAGTAAACCGGAGTCACCTCTCTACAATCTGTGAGTGTAGGATGGTGACTCTATCAATCTGGAGCTGTTTAGAAGATTGCCTTGTGTGCCGGTCGGCTAGAGTAATCTGTCTGGCCCTCATTGTGCACCTGACCAGCCGAGGGCTCATTACCGGCACAATCGCTGGTGTAGCTCACCCTAACATTATCCCACCTCATCTGTAAACAGCCTCATCCATCACACGCATGCGTTCTGCTTATCCAAACACATAGCGAGGATGTTCTAATCATTTGCTCATCTGTAGGAATGGGCGATGATGATCATGTACATGTACTTGAGCCTCTCTGCTCATAATATAGTCTTGATGTTAGTTCATTAATCATCCGCTAGTCTGATGTGACACCGGGCTGGTGGGAAATGGATTGTAATGGCATCGGTTCATTCAAATGTTGGGCCGCAACAGATTGTGCAAGATAAATATTGTAATTCAAGATTGCGATAAAAGTCATGATATTGCCTACTGTTTACCTGATGTAATCAAAAGCTCACCATTATGTTGGCTGGGATATTCGAGTGTGGGCTATAGAGAGTCTAATGGAGCCCGGTTTATTCCTGGTATTAAGATGCATTTTGGTTGATCGGTTCGCAAGTGGATAAAAAGACTTTTCACTACTCTCCTGATTTCTTTAAGGAGAAGGTTTGTGGGTGAGGTATGTATAGGCGTTTTCACATGTGAGTGTTAAAGGAGAAACAGAAAACAATACAGAGAGCAGCTGCTTTCATTTCTGCTCTGAAAGCCGCTACTATCGAAAATGATGTGGGTTAGTGTTAGAAATTCATTCATTCATTCATTCATTTACTTTTCAGCTTAGTCCCTTTATTAATCTTGGGCTGCTACAGCGGAATGAACCGTCAACTTATTCAGCATATGTTTTACGCAGCGGGTGCCCTTCCAGCTGCAACCCATCACTGGGAAACATCCACACACACTCATTGTGTCTTCTTGCATGCCTTCTTGTTGTGAGGCGAACGTGCTACACACTGCGCCACCGCATCGCCCAATGTTAGAAATTCTGCCTCCAAAAGTTTAGCAACAAATCGGAGGAAGCAAAGTGCGTTAGATAAATTGCTTTCCCACACATTAAAAAGGTAATTGGTATTGGTGTTAACTGTCTGTGTAGTATATAGACTACAGTATGCAAATCAGTTACAAGAATTTAAATACAATTAATATGGTAATGGCCATGATTTCTTTAATTGCTGTAATTGTTGTATTCATTATATAGATATTTTTGAGTTTTTTTTCCTTTTTCTTTTTAAACCAAACCATTTGTCTGACAACTCATTTCATTTATTTCACTTTGCAAGACTATTCGATATGAGCATCTAAACGTTTTCAATAATGTCTATTATTTCTTTTTTCAAGTATATTTAATGAGTACTTTTACAGTTGTATCTATCTATCTATCTATCTATCTATCTATCTATCTATCTATCTATCTATCTATCTATCTATCTATCTATCTATCTATCTATCTATCTATCTATCTATCTATCTATCTATCTATCTATCTATCAGATTTTTCTGTCTGTCTGTCTGTCTGTCTATCCAAATGTCTGTCTGTCTGTCTGTCTGTCTGTCTGTCTGTCTGTCTGTCTGTCTGTCTGTCTGTCTATCCAAATGTCTGTCTGTCTGTCTGTCTATCTATCCAAATGTCTGTCTGTCTGTCTGTCTGTCTGTCTATCTATCCAAATGTCTCTGTCTGTCTGTCTGTCTGTCTGTCTGTCTGTCTGTCTGTCTGTCTGTCTGTCTGTCTGTCTGTCTGTCCATCTAAAGGAGACCCCAAATTAGAAAAAGCTGGGACAGTTTGGAAAACGCAAATTAAAAAAGAAAGTAGTGATTTAATAAAATTTACTTTGACTTGTATTCCATTGCAGACAAAATGAACACAAAATATTTCATGTTTTGTCTGGTCAACTTTATTTCATTTGTAAATATACATCCTTTCCTGTCATTCAGACATGCAACACATTCCAAAAGAAGTTGGTATAGAAGCAATTTAGGGCTAGTAATCAGGTTAATAGTTAAAATAATGATGTGATTTGAAACAGGTGATGTCAACAGGTGATTGCAATTATGATTTGGTGCAAAAGCAGCATCCAAGAAAGGTCTAGTCCTTTAGGAGCAAAGATGGGCAGGGGATCACCAGTTTGCCAACAAACATGAGATAATTAATAAAATGTTTCTAAACAATGTTCCTCAAAAAAGAGAGAAAGACATTTGAATATTTCACATTAAAAAGTGCATAACATAAATAAAAGGTTCATGGAATCTGCACTGAAAACCGTAATAAGTTGACTGATCTAAATTAATTGAGTAAACTTGTTTCCTCAATTTAATTGAGTAATGGAGTCTCCCAAAACTTGTATATTTAAGTTTATTTAACTTGCCGGTTTTGTAGACTATACTTAAATTGTTCAGTTAACCAAACTTTGTACTTTAGTTGATTACAGTATACCTAAATTGTTTAGTTCACCAAACTTAGTACTAAGTTTGGTGAACTGGACAATTTAAGTATAGTCTACAAAACCAGCAAGTTAAAATAAACTTAAATATGCAAGTTTTGGGAGACTCCATTACTCAATTAAATTGAGGCAACGAGTTTACTCAATTTATTTAGTTCAGTCAACTTATTATGGTTTTCAGTGTGTGTAATAATATACTATAAAAAATGTTTAAATAAAATTTAAACAAAATTAAGTAGCCATTAATTCACATTATGATGAATAATTATACCTGAAGCCATTTGTTTTTTGATTTTAAGACCTTGCACTTAAAAGCTTGCACATACTAGAATTTTACAGTCAAGACTACATTTGTGAAAATGACCTATTTTTTTTCAAAGGATTAATTATGATTTTGAGCTCACTACTCTTGAAATCTTAAGTTTATGCATTTTCATAGTACATAAGTAAAATTAACTCATTTTATTAACTCAAAATTAACTTAAGTGATAGGACCAAAATGCTAAATTTTACGTTATGTTCAGTCAACTTTACTTAATTGTTTAAGTAAAGACAACATTAGGGTTTGCAGTGTGGAGGAATTTCAGTGTTTTAGTTCACAGGGGCGCAAGCCTAAGCTGAACAACGTGATCTAAGATCCCTTAGGCCAATGAAGGAAGCCTTATGTTAACAGTGTTCAAAAGTGCAATTGATTTTTCTGTTCTCTGAGGCATCTAGGATGGACCATCACACAGTGGAAACATGTACTGTGGTCAGATGAATTAGTATTTCAGGTATTTTTGGGAGAAATGGAAGCCGTGTGCACCGGGCCAAAGAAGAAAAGGATCATCCAGACTGTTACCAGCAACATGTCCAAACGCTAGGGTCTGTCATGGTATGGGGTTGTGTCAGTGCCCTTGGCAAAAAATATCTTGCTTTTCTGTGATGGCACCATTAATTTATTTTGAAGCACAATATGTTGTCTTCAAGAAGACATCTTTTCCATGCATATTCCAACAAGACAATGCAAAACCACATTCTGTACATATTACAAAGTGCTGGCTGGGGAGGAAGAGGATACAGGACTTGACTGGCCTGTCTGCAGTCCCGACCTGTCTCCAATAGAGAATGTGTGGCAAAATGCTACCACAAAGACCTCATAGTGTTGCCCCTCTTAAGACTTGTTTGCAGGAAGAATGGGACAAAATTACATCTGAAACACTTCATCACTTGGTGTCTTCAGTCCCTAAATGTCCTTTAAGTGTTGTGAAAAGGAATGGTAACATTACAAAGTGGTAAATATTTTGCTGTTTCAACTTTTTTTGTAAACCAAAATTAGAATACATGTTCATTTTGAAAAAAATAAAAAAATAAACAAAACAATAAAATTCATGAGGAACACATGTTTGTTGTATTGTCTGCAATGAAATACAAGTGAAAGTACATTTAGAACTACTCTTCTTCTTTTTTTTCTTCTTCTTTTTTTTCATTTTTACTGTCCCATACTTGTCTGCTTTGGGGTTGTATGTATACAAATAATACAAAAGTAAATAATTTGATGAATGTTTCATTGGCTGAAATTCTTTTTTTTATATCATAATACAACATGATGGTGCATTCATTTATGGGTGAAGTTTAGTAAGCTTTGTTCAAATGCTGGCTACAAAGTGAATGTTTGCAACAGTAGGACATTTTCTCTTCTCAGAAAAGAAAATCAATTGATAACTAATTGAATAAACATTAGGCTATGGTGCCATTGCACAAGGAACCTGATGTGATCTCTGCTACCATAGTCCTCAACCTCAATCTTGTCCGAACAGCAACATTGCATTTGCAAAGTAAAGGTTGCGCTCGAAATATTGAATTGTTTCAATCAAGTGCTAATGCAAGATGTGCCAAGAATTTGCGAACAACAACATTTACATCTTGTAGAATAGCAGAAAGAGGGAAGGTCAGACATTGCTCCTTTGAAACTATCAAACACTGGTATTTAAAAACATCATTATTTGTTAGAAGGTTTAGTTCATGTAGATTTTTTTGTAATTAATTTACACAACAATACCATTTTGTGGGCCTTTCAGTGCAAAAATAATACAATTAGCAATTTCATACAATTTTTGTTGTGTTTTCAAAAATATTTTAACAACACGCATGATGTCACGCACATATGTATTACATAATGTATCAGTAGTGTTTTGCCATCAGCTGCTGTACTTTAGGAATGGGCACAATGATACTGCAGTGCAAATTGATTCTCACAAGAGAATTGTTTGCTATTGAGACCTTGAGAAATATCAGTATTAACATTATTTTAATACAAAACATTTGTCTCTGCATCAATTTTGTTTAACACTTTAAAATCCACAAATATAAACATCGAGAGCACTTTGAGAATATTGTGTTAACTTTATGTAATCATAAAAACTGGAACATTTTTATAAACAATAAATTAAATCTAAATTGAATCACTGAATATTTAAACAACAAATAAAAGCTCAGCAATGCCTTTCTGGGGGCATTTTTGTGAGTTTCTGAACATTGCCTTTCTAAAAATTATAAATACGCACTTGACTCTATAGAATCCACTGTTAGTCTGGAAAAATTGGTTGTTGGGGAAGGAGAGAGATTAAGAACTCTCCAAGAGAGTATAAATGTCCATTATGTTTTTTGTTTGTTTATTGTAATTGTTTCTATTATGCTAAATTATTACTAATATTTTAATCAAAAATTCTGTAAAGTACTGTATTTAAACAAATGTTTTAATTATTTTGTCTTATTTATTATATATAAATTTGCTAATATGTGTCACATGGATATGATTTGCTTGAAGTATTGTGTTTTCTTTTCTAAGACTGTAAAAAAGTTTTCATGTCAAATTTTAAACACTTGGTGTTGCCCATTCATATTGTTAGCTAGTTAAGATAGGTTTATAGTATTTTCACTTTAAAATGGAACCTTTTTTATGAATTTTGACTGCTTTTCTACACAACAATTGCACTTTGTAGACTAGAAAACGCAAACATTTGAAAACAGATTTTAAAAGGCAATTTTTTTAAATAACTCCATTTTTGTGACATTGACATTTAATCCTAGCAGACAAAACCAGTATTAAGTTGCATGCGTATATTTGTAGAAATTGCTAAGGACTTGATTTGGACAACAATTTTTCAGATTGAACCCTAAATATATAAATATATAGCAGATAGTTGCATTGCAAAATATTGTCCTATCCTAACAAACCATACAACAATGTAAACCTTATTTATACAACTTTCAGGTGATGATGAAAATATTGACACTTGTGTTTTGTGGTATAGAGTCACATATTTTTGGTAACACTTTAAAATAACGGTCCATTAGTTAATGTTATTTACTGTATTTACTAACATGAATTAACAATTAGCAATACCTTTATTACTGTATTTATTAATCTACGTTAACCTTAGTTAATGTTACTTAAGTTAAATAGTGTCAGTTCATGTTAACTTCCAGTGCATTAACTAATGTTAACAAGCACAACTTTAAGTTTTAAAAAATGCTTTAGTTAATGTTGAAGTATGATTAATAAATGCTGTACAAGATTATTCATACTTAGCTAGTGTTGAAAATTTATTAACTAATGGTCCATTATTCTAAAGTGTTACCTATGTTTTATATGTATGGCTTCTTGAAAACCCTAACAACAATGGCAGAATACAGAACTGTTTGTGCACAGGTTCGTAATGATTCTTTATAAAGTTTACAAAGTGACATCGATATCTTCTTGTCTGGCATGTATAATACAGTATATTGTTTTTTGTTTGTTTGTTTGTTTGTTTTTGCAAATCCAAGTGAATGATGATCACTTAGACAGCATTGTCTGTATCCCATCTTTTTAAAAGCACAAAGCAAAAACTTTTCATGTACAGTAAATGTACCCTTGGTTGTGTAGGTCAGTACTAGTTCAGCACAACTGCACCGTCCCCGCTTTAAAAATGGAAGTCATAAAAAAGTTTCCCTTTTATTATGCACCAAACTGCCCAGCTCATCTCCATATTAATGTGATCCCATTAACAAGGGCTGCTAATGAAAATTTCTTTTATAAATATGTATGTGGCCGAGTCACAACATTATAGAGGAGGGGAGAAAAACACAGGAGACAATGCTGAACGATGACGACGAAGCCCTGAAGAAAAGAGTGTTCCCAGCAGAAAATTGGTTTAATTAATAGCACATTTTACATAATGATTACAGTGTAATTGCGCCGACTAGCAGAGTGTCATTAAATATATCCTTGCTCCTTTACAACACCCTCTGGCGAAAAATAATGAGTTACATTGGAAATCACTATGCAACAGGTTCATAAATAACATTTAAGCCCATACAAGGCAAGTACTTATAAATAATAAATATTTGCCTTCTGTAATTGAACGAAAAATGACTGCCTGCCTCACTCTCCTTCTTCTTTTTTTTTTCCTGGGCACGCTGCTTTGTCCTGTTATGGCTGTGGAAAGGAGAATTTTCTCATTTTTTCTCCCCTTGTAAGTGGTGAATAATTTATTTCCCGGTTAATAGTCAACACTGTCAACGCAGGGTGTTTAAAATATACCTGTGTCCAGATAAATGTCACGGCGGCTGGGGAAGTGATTATTCCCTGCTTCCAGATATTTTGTTGGATGCAGGCCCTGTATACACTGTAGTAAATCACCCTCTTCCAATTACCTGCCTCCATAAAACAAGCCCGTATTCAAATCAGCTCTAAACCGGAGCCCAGAGACGAGGTTCAGTGCGGTTATAACTGTCAGGGGAGGTTGAAAGAGGGGTGCAGCCCGAGGGGACTGTCTGATGCTGGGACGTCTGGGAAAGGGCTGAGGGGTCTGGAGAGCGGACAGAACTTTAAGAGGGGATGTTTTTGGTTGATGAACTGATGGAGCTTTTGATGTTGTCTCTGGTAATGGTGTTTAGCTTTGGAGTGCAGTTTCTTTTAGGGACTTTATGAAATTAGGAAGCATTGTGAATGGGTCCATTTACACAACACTGTTTTCAGCTAAGTTTTGAAGGCCTGAATAGATTGAAACTTTTGAAAACAATTTCATTAGTGTCTCTGTATAAAAACATGATTTTGTCAAGCATTTGTGTATTCAGGGGTGGACTTAATCAATAAACCAATTAGAGACCCTGTAAATCTATAGGGGCCCCCAATAAATGCCTTGAGGTTTATATATATATATATATATATATATATATATATATATATATATATATATATATATATATATATATATATATATATATATATATATATATATATATATATATATATATATATATATGAGCAATTCCGTGCAAATGTCAACCTTGCCATGAAAAAAATTAAGTTTTCAGCTAAATACGGAAACCGTTTCTGGGGTTTTTTGGGGTAAGCAAGTATTTTACAGTACTTTAGAAATACTCTAAAATGCATCTGTTAATGTTTTCAAATTATTATATTTGATTTGCCAAAGTCACACAAGTGGCAATTTCACATCAGTCACATCCATAACGGAGAGATATCACATCCATAATGACACTTTTTCCTCTAAAATTGTGAAAATATTAAATAAAATAAAACCAATCATTGTTGTTTTATAGTGAGCCAACTCTTAGCCTTTTGATTGTCATTGTTTCTTTTGGGATGTGCAGTTTAATTCACAGATTTTCTACGAAGTAGGTTGTGTACTGTAAACCCGCAGACTTTTTTGTCACATTCATAACGCATGTTTATTTTCCTCATTTAAAGTACAAAGCATGTTTACAGAGTGATATTTTTCTGGTCCCGTAACTCTGTGGTCAGTTGTTCTGGTAAATATAAACAAGAGTTTCAATATAATGTTAATGTATACTTTCTATGCAAATTTATGTTTTGAGTTTTTACTGCAATGGAGTTTTTCCATAGCGTTGGAATTGCTCATATATTGTGTGTGGTGAGGGTCTAACAAATACAATTTTAATGTAATTATTACATCCCAGCAAATGTGTTCCCCACCCCAAACCTGGAAGAAAATGCTCAAATGAAGACATCTAAAGTCTCCTTAACTGAATTCTTTACTTTCATTGAACAAACAGTTCTAAGCATGCAGTTAAATAGTTTTTAATAAGTGAACTCAACATTGAGCTCAAAAATACTGTATGTCCAGCTAACTTATTATTCTAAACTGCGTTAACAATTTGTAAGTTGGATACAGTTGCACACAGTGTATGCATTATCATTATCTGTACTTTAAAAAAGCTGGATATGGGTGGGGTGGGGGGGGGGTATAAAAACTGTGTTGTTGTTCCTTTGTGTGAATGCAAATACAATGTGTAATTGATGTGCTTTATATGTTTTAGGTTGACTGCACACTAAGTAAGTTATTCTAATTAGCAGTGTGACATTAGTAAAACAATTCTGCTCAGAACATTCCCTGTAATATCATAGTTTAATAACACAGAAATTGTTAATTTGTTGTAAATACAGGTTATTTTAAAAGCTAAGTAAGTTGTGAATTCATTTAAATTTCACATTGGGAAAGCAAATAATTTAAAATGCAGAGATTACAGTAAGATACAACTGTAGAAAAGCAGATTGAGTGTTCTGAGAAAGACCACACGAAAGGCCATATGTGCAAGCATGTAGTCTTTCCTTTTCTAAGTGGCCTGGCTACGAAGTGACTGAATACAATGTTTTTGTGGATCTGTGGGAAACATGGAGAGTTTTGACAGTGTTGTCATCTATATTCCATTTAGTTGTTAACTGCCCTCTAGTGTTCTTATTCTTCCAATTCATAAATGTATTTAATTAAATGTTGGATTGTGACATTAAATATGGCATGTGAGTCAAAGATGGGACATCCTATTTTGTCATTTTATGTATGTAGATAAGACATGAAATATAAGACAAATGTCTGCTAAAATGTTTATATATTTAGACTTATTTAGATATATATTTACAATATTCAATAATTTAATACTGTTGAAGTCAGAATTATTATTAGCCCGCCTTTGAATTTTATTTTGTACTTTTTCAAATATTTCCAAATGATGTTTAGCAGAGCAAGGAAATTTTCACTGTATGTCTGTTAATATTTTTTCTTCTGGAGAAAATCTTGTTTGTTTTATTTTGGCTAGAATAAAAGCAGTTTTTAATTTTTTAAAAACCATTTTAGGGTCAAAATTACTAGATCCTTTAAGTTATATATTTTTTTCGATAGTCTACCGAACAAACCATTTTTAGACAATAACTTGCCTAATTACCCTTTCCTGCCTAGTTAACCTAATTAACCTAGTTAAGCCTTTAAATGTCACTTTAAACTGTATAGAAGTGTCTTGAAAAATATCTTGTAAAATCATCATGGCAAAGATAAAATTAATCCGTTATTAGAAATTGATTATCAAAACTATTATGTTTAGAGACATGTTGAAAAAATAATAAATATCGAGAATAATTCTGAAAATAATTCTGACCTCAACTGTATATTGTGATGATTAACATTCACAATATTGATATCATAGGCACTTCGAAAGTTATAAATTATTTATTATTTAAATGTTTTGATTGCTTTTTAAGAATATTCACAATTGTATTTGCAGTTGTGTTCAGAACAGCACCAAGGTCTTGAAGAAGTAGTTAACTTGATAGTTCAAACATCAAGTCAAAATGATTTGACACACTTCAAGGCTCTAATAGCATAGGACTCTAATAGTTAACATTAATTAATTTAATTTAACTAAACTCATGATAAAAACTACAAAAGGTTTTTATGCTTTATAGTAAATGCCTAATAACACATTAAAATTGTAATTGTAAGCTGATTACCAGTCGTAATCATTTTATTAAATTAAGTTAACACTAATAAAAATGAAGTTAACATTGTAACTGTAATTCTCCCCGTGTTCACGTGGGTTTCCTCTGGGTGCTCCGACACGCAGTATAGGTCAATTAAATAAACTAAATTGGGCATAGTGTGTGCGTGAATGAGTGTAAATGGATGTTTCTCGGTGCTGGGTTTCAGCTGGAAGGGCATCCGCTGTCTAAAACATATGCTGATAAGTTGGCAGTTCATTCCACTGTAGTGACCCCAGATGAATAAAGAAACTAAGCCGAAGGAAAATGAATGAATGAATGTAACTGTAATAAATTTCACTGTTGATTCTAAATCATTGACTAACATTTACTAATGAGACTTTATTGTAAAGACTTACCTATTGTACTTTATAATGCTTTAGTAATTTAATTTGGTTGAAACTTCACTCTGAACATTTAAATACAATAAAGCGAAGTATTTTTAGTTATTATATGCGGTAATTTATTAAAAAAAAAAAAATAAATAAATAAAAATATATATATATTGTAGCTTAGGTCAGTTTTGTGATATACCACATTGAAAGCTTCAGCAATTAATCACAACAAGAAACTGGTATACCATCATAAGCGTAGAAATATGTATAAATATTATATATAAATATTGTGTGTGTAACATTTTAACTGGTGTCTTCTGTAAATCATGGTACAAATAGGTGGTGGTAATTAGTTTTGATCAAATATATAATAATAAATAGCTTTTTGTCTTTAAATCGCATGCATTTAAAAGAAGGTTAGAAAAAAGTGAAAAATATCTCTGGAAATCAAGAGGGCAAAAAAGTAGACTACTGATGATGTGTCTGCCGATATGGTGTTTATTTACTCTCTACATCCCAAACAGCGGGACTGCATATGCAAAAGACTTCTAGAGGTCTACCGAGAAGCGCAGAATCCCCATGACCCGATGTGAGCTCCATTATGAAGAAGGCATGCATAAAAGAGCGCATCTGTGCATATGTTAGATGAAAAAGTCATTTGTTTTCCCTCTGCCTCTCCCCTCCACCTATCCTCACCTCAGCGGCTCATTCTCTCCTCATCTTTTCCCGCGATTCAGTGAGCTGATAAATGCCTGACGCTGACCGTATTATTATTATCGCACATGTAGATCTCACGTATGTGATTCTGTTTTGATCAGCTCCACGGTCGGCTGTATTAAACACTCTCCACCAACCCCAATCCCCCATGCAGGGCATTTGCACTGAGTGCATTAATAACAGAAGACGCTAAGAAGTCTCGTCAAGAATCCGAATTGTCATGGAGTCGGGCAAAAAACAGTCCACGCAGACTCATCCCCGCTCTGCAATCAGGCCTTAATCTGGGAATACATTTCCCCGATGCCTCCGCTTCCATCTGTGTAGACAGTAATCACTAAGCATGCGCTCGTGCTTTGCGGAAATGTATAAATAATTTTCATTCAAACATATTAGGAGTCAAAATATGAGAATCCATCACGGCGTGGAAGTGCGAGGGTTTCTTAAGAAGCAATCAGAGCCGTCTTGCTGTGTGTTCTTTGTCTTTCCAGGCTGAAAGACAAGGTGCAGATTACTTGCGCGTCTCTCTTTTGCATAATGGCCTTCTTCCTCCCCCTATCACAGACCGATGGCGCATTTAAACTTTGGCTGGCAATCCATTACGTTTACCAAGCTCAGTCCCTTGTTCTTTAATCTCATGCTTCCCTGGAAAAGGGAACCCAGACGTGGGTTTAAAGACCTTTTTATGAAGGCAAGCGTGCGGGGCTCAGTTCATCTTAGACTAGAAGACCTGACACATTTATGTTCCATGGACAGGTTATGTCCCGCCATCTTAAAGAGCAAAAACTTGCCATTTTTACCTGATTGGTAAAGAGGTGACAGGAAAAAAGAAGGGCCGCATGCTGAAACGATGCTGTCTATGGGGAACTGACCGAGCGTTCTAGCATAACTAATGTCATTTCTGAAGAGGAAACATTTTAGCCTTTTGAGATCTGCACATTGTAGGGTCATTGTAGCAGGACGTGGCAATAATGATGCGCTTGTCATTCAGCTTTGTTTAATTGTACATGGATATGGTCGACCCATAAGGTCGCTGGTGAGTAAGATAGGATAGCTATTCATATTTGGTAAATGAAATGGCTCTCTATATCTCTGCTGACTTGGAAAGCACCCAAGTATAACATGGACTACAGTTTTATGTCCTCTCCTTTATCTGCAGTTTATATTTTCTGTGACCGCGTTGTGTCTTTCCACAACCTTTTTGAAATATACCTGCCCATGGATTTATTCAAATGTGTCATAATGTTATACACTGACAGAAATAAAATACCATCATTTGCAATGTGATGTAAAATATATATTAGTATTAATACTGTATATTACAATCCAAAAAAATGCTGAATTGTTTTAATTCAGCGTTGGATCAAATATGGGCAAACCCAAAGTTGAGTTCATTTTTTCAATTACATTTAAATTACAGTCTATAACCCAAATGGTATTTTTGTCCATATTTGACTGAACATTGGGTTAAAACAGCCTAGCACTTTGAGTGTATAGACAAAATATATATAATAAATATAAATTTCATTGGTCAAATTTGGACAAGCCCAAATGTTGGTTTAAAAACATGGGAACTACTTTATATTAAATGACCTTAACTGCTATGTACTTATATATAAATACAATACAAATACAATGTATTTACTGTGCTTGAACAATGCAGAACACTTCTGGTGCTCTTGAGATGGGATACAGGTAGGTTTAGGGGCAGGTTTGGTGGTATGGGTAGGTTTAAAGGTGGGTTTAGGTGTAGGAGCTGGCTAACTGTAACAATCACCAGTGATCTAGCAGTTGAACATCGTTGTAGAACTACAAATCTGTCATGAAATTGGACTTCAAACCCCACCACACACACACACACACACACACACACACACACACACACACACACACACACACACACACACACACACACACACACACCAGTTCCAGTTCTCTCCCTGATTACACACAGCTGGTAACTCATAATGAACTGATTATCTGGACTATATATTCAACTCTCAAACACACACACATTGCTGAGTCTTGTTTGTTTGCTGTAACATTTCTAAGCTTTCTCTTGTCTAGTCTTGTCATGCTTTTGACCTTTTTCCATGTTTTCTCGTGTATGTTATTTTGCCGCCTGTATTGACAATTTTGCCGGTGACCACAACTACGATTTTGGATTACCCTTGTGTATCAGTTTGTTTCTGTTTGACCATTGCCTGCCTGACTAAGCCATTAAAGAAAGTGTGTTTAGACCCTCACCTTCGTTGTCACCCGACTCCTTATGTTACACCAACAGTGTAATTACAAATATAAGTACTTAAACTAATTACAGATGTATTTATATGCATGTATTTAATCAAGCATAACATGTATTTACACAATAAGTACATTGTTACGAATTACTAATTTCAGTGTATGTACATTTAAGGCCACTTAATATAAAGTGGGACCAAATAATGTAATTTAAATTTAATTTAAATAAGTTGGGTTTGTCCATATTTGACCCAACTGTGAGTTAATAAAACCCAGCGTTTTTTTTTGTGTGTGTGTGTGTATATATAGTATTAATTATTTAAATTCACTCGCTTACTCACTCACATTGAAAAGAACCAGTAATTATTCTTTAAATTAGAATTAATATAATATTGTAATATAATACATTTATTTATTTATTTATTTATTTATTTATTTATTTATTTATTTATTTATTTATTTATTTATTTATTTCTTGCTTGGCTTATCTGATTTTGTATACTACCAACAATATTTAGCTGCTGAAATCCAATATATTAGTTTAATATATGTATAACTACTGGTTTGTAGTCACGGTGTATTAACCACTGCCTCTGGGTGTGTATTCAAATCATCCTCTGCTTTATTTATTACTTTTATGTACATTTAAACTGCCATTAATTTAGAGCACAGAGAACAAATATTTAATGAACACATGCCTTGCAATCTGCATATTTAAAACTGATGGCTCACTACACTCCATCCATTAAACATCAGATTGCAACTCAAAAAATATCCATAATTTAGAAGTTTCCATATTTTGTGATTAATGTTTTTATTTGAAATTTTCCCCATTTATTTATGCTTTTGAGTTGCATTATAGGACTTTGAACTTTCTTCCAACAACTTTTAATCCTGAAAAGTTAAAAAAGTGACTTTTATTAACATTTTTAACTGATAAATTGCCTGGGTTGGTGTTGTTTGTTACAGTACATTAACCTTGTAATAAACTGCCAGAACATTTTCTGTTATTTTACAGACTTTTTTCTCTCTATATATATTTTTTTTACATTTTACTAATTGAAACAACTAAAATGGCAAAAAAGTCACTTTGTTAACCTGTAGAGTTTAATTTTCAACATCAAAAGCCTATAATACAATTTGCAACTATAAATAAATGGAAAATAAAATACGGAAACTGTTAATTAACGGATATTTTCCCAGTTTAGACCTATCAAAAGAAAAGGAAAAAAGTCATATCAGTTGTGTCCCTCTTGCTCTGTGTGTTTGAGGGCCCCACGTATTATTGCTCACTGAAGTGCAATGGCAAAACCTGAGAGATTCATAGACGCAGCGAATGATAAAGTCCGGCTCGGAGGAACTGCTACCGGTGCAATAACAGCCTGAGAGGGTCACGATAAAGTTTAGTTTAATGACAAGAACAAATAACTCCAGCATTTGGCTGAGGCGCTGAACCTGAATCTCACATCTGATATATCAGTGTTCAACTATCCGTGACTCGGGCCCTGCGTTCACAAGAGCCCCCAGTGATACATGCGGCCGCCATGGCAGGTGTCCATTTTATAGAGTTATTCAGTGGAAAAAAAGGCCTGGATGCTCGCTCCGGTGACCAGGTCTGCGATTATTGTTCGAGTGCAGCTGACAGATTCAGCAGAAGCCCCATCCGCCCCTCCTTCTGCCCTCCACAAAACCTCTGACTTCCACAGCGCTACTGTTAGCATCCGAGCCGCTACTAGCAATAACAAACCTGCCATGGGCTAAAGGCTGGACTCGAGCCCAGTCGCGCTGCTGAATTTATTTCCAAGCCCTGCTGCTGCAATTGCTGGCTTGTCAAATGGCTGTACATCCTTCAGCGCAAAGTTAAAAGACTGGACTAACATTAAATAGAGCATACAGCAAAATCTGAATGTTGTGCTGGTGGAGTGATTATATGAGGATTTGGTAAATGCTGAGCATTTTTGAGGTTGTTTAAAGTAGCTGGTTTAAAATCAGATGTTTCAAATTTGATATGAATAAGCAAATGAAAAATGCTAAATAAATGTAAAAAACAAACTATTTAATACTCACCTTTCATGTATACGATATATTCTATTAATGATTTAAAGTATGGGGGATGAAGGGAGTCAGAATTAATTTTAATTTAATTTAAATTACAAATCTTAAAATTCAAATTAATAAAAAAAAACACTATTCAAATTGTATATAAATAAGCATATAAAATATTAAGTGCTAAATAAAGAATAATAATAAAAATACATTAACAATTTGATACTCATGTTTCATGTATATATAATATATATAATATAATAATATATTATATATATATATATATATATATATATATATATATATATATATATATATATATATATATATATATATATATATATATATATATATATATATATATATATATATATACATATATATAAATGGGGGGAATCAAAGGGAGCCATAATTTTATGTTTTTGTATTTTATTTTACTTTTAAAAAATTTTGTAAATACAAATTTTAAAATATATATGAATTCAAAAATAAATTCAATTGTATTCAAGTTGTATTCGAATAAGCATATAAAAGATAATACAATTTAAAAATGCACATTTAAAATTAAAAATTTTTAAATAAAAATGTACTAGATTTAGAATGAATAATTTTGTTAAAAGTCGATATTTTTAATCAATTTATTTCCAAGCCTAACTAACATTAAATAGCACAGGTGCAGTTATATGAGGATTTGGTAAATGCGGAGCGTTGTGAGGTTGTTTGAAGCAGCTGGTTGAGAATCAGATGTTTGTGTGTTTTGTGAGGAGCAGCAGGAGTGTGATCTTGTGAAAAATGAGTTGGAACATCGGTTTGGTCTCCCACACTTTCGTTATAGGTCATAATAATAATGGACTGTGTAAAGTATTTCTTAGATCCTGGGTTGAATCTGTCAAGCATCATGCCATGATTTTTTTTTATCTGATTTTGACTGTCCAGTTTTATGCCTAAAATGTTAGATATTTTTGTGACACAGTATATTCAATATTTTCTTTATTTCATTTTACATTTATTTTGATTTCATATGAAACATTGTGATATTATAATGTCCAGTATGAAAAAATTATATTGTTTTAAGATTTTCTATTTTTGATGTGGAAGAATAAGAATTATTTGCAGCAGTTTCTGTAATATTACATTTAGATTTGTGATATGGGATATTCAATAAAATTAGTGATGCAGTAATACTTTGCAGATGGTTGATTTTTGGGAAATGTCAAAAAACATATAAAATGGGTTAAAATAAAACTAAATAAATAAAAATCATATTAATATGTTAGCTTTACAGTATATTACACAGTATACAACGATTAAAATAATTAAGATATCATTTAAAAATGATCATTTTCTCAGTTTATTTCTGGCTTTATTAATTATGAATCTGATAAAATGTTAGTATTCATTGTAGTCTGTAATGAGTTTGTAATTAAAATACAAATATCTTTTTTTTCTTCAGAAAACTGCTATTGTACTTGTCAGAATTACAAATGTTTTTACTGCAGTCCAAAATCATCAATTGTAAATCAGGAATCACTGAGAATTTAGGCATAATGTGAATTTGATACTCGATATTCTAAAGTGCTGTATGAAAAATGTATATTAGTTTTGAGATTTACATTTAATAATTATGATTGTATTATATTTAAATGGTATTTAAATGCCGTTAAATGATCAATGCTATTAAATATTAAGCGAGTGTTTGATGACTGAACAGATCATCTGATTGTTAAAGAAGAAATTAGCATGAATAATTAAATATCTGATATGAATAAGCATATAATATATTAAGTGTTGAAATAAAAAATAACACAAACAATATGATACTCATATTCCATGTACATGTAGATATATTCCATGACGCATTTAATGTATTTTTAAAAAATGGGAAAGATTGAAAGGAGACATATTAAATTAAATTAAATTAAATTAAATTAAATTAAATTAAATTAAATTAAATTAAATTAAATTAAATTAAATTAAATTAAATTAAATTAAATTAAATTAAATTAATTAAAATAGTTATTGAAAGTAGTAATTATAGTTTTAAAAATATAAAAGTTGTTAAGCTTTTTACAACTATTCAGTTAAAACCTACAACTACAGCAAAACAGCAAAGCTATATCAGTTGAAGAGTAAATAACTATGTTCTGAATGAATATCATGAAATTCAACGGTTTATTTCCTATGAATAACATGTAGAGATAAATAATTTACTGTGGAACTAGCATGGTACAAACAGGTATATTTCAAATTATAGTTTTAACTTTAATCACAAAATTAGACCTGTCTGTCTGTATAACTGCATCTACTCATCCAAATATTGAGCCTCCAAGTTTACAGCTCCATTTATCACCACTGACTCCTTCAGTTTACACAGACTTCAGTGATCCATTCAGCCTCTCTATTGTCCAATATGGCTAGCATGCTAATCCTCTACATAGTGTATTGTTTGAACAGAATGGTGAACACAAAAGAGGGACAAGTGGTGACAAATGATACACCCCCAAAACTCAGTCACCAATTGCACAAAACAATATATCCATCAGATCTGTCAACACATTGTTAGCGCAAAACATTAGCATTCATAGCGCACCACTGTTAGCCTCAGACACTAGTCCCATACGATATGTTTATCTTTTTTAACATAAATTAACATATGTGTTAAATGTAACTGACGCTCAATAAAATACATTTTTGAAATCGAAAATATATTTAATTTCAAATTACATCCAAAAGTATATTTCGAAATGTATTTCAGGTTCAAGAAAATACATTTTAGTGAAGGTGAATGGAGACCTGAAGTTTCCTTTATTAAAAAAAAAGGTACACTTTAAAATAACGGTCCATTAGTTAATGTTAGTTAATGTATTCACTAACATGAACAAACTATTATTAATTCATTTATTACGGTATTTGATTGTGTTTGTTAACATTAAATAACGTTAGTTCATGTTAGTTCATGTTAACTCCCAGTCCATTAACTAATGTAAACAAGCACAGCTTTGGATTTTAACCCTTGAAGGTGCACTCCTTTTTGGCCCACATTTTGTATTGACTAATATGTTGGCACAACTCTGATAAATAGTAATAAGCAATTAAAATAATAATGATAACCTATGGATAAATTGTCAACCAGTTGGTTATGATGCCTGTTAAAGGGTTAATAATGCATTAGTAACTGTTGAACTAAGATGAATTCATGCTTACAAGATTATATTTATTCTTAGTTCATGTTAGCAAATATATTAAATAATGGACTATTATTCCAAAGTTTTACCTAAAAAATATATCAATTAAATATTTAGAAAAATTGCACTCGAAAATAATTTTACTCGTTAAAATATATATTTTAAAAAAATCATATATATATATATATATATATATATATATATATATATATATATATATATATATATAAATTGTGTACAGTTAAAAAAATAGCTGTGATTTTTGTTACAATGTTTTTATAATGAATTAATCTATATTAATTATTATTAGATTTATTTATTACTATTATTATTATTATTATTTTTATTATTATTATTTTTTTTTTTTCAAATTTATGTCATGTTCTTGAAAAATAATTAGGCAAATATATTTGAAAATACTTCTAGTTTTTCCCAAAAATATAAAAAAAATGTAAAAAATAAATGTCTGTTAATATATTACAAAGATATATTTTATAGAATTTATTTTTACATTTTGAAATATGTTTAAATATATATTTGCGAATATTTTTTTTTACCATATGGTTTTCAGCTCCAAAGTTTTTTTTTTTTTTCGCCCAAAAACTATTTAAACTTCCATATTTGCTTCTGTTTATGCTTCCATTATTTGTGTTTCAAAGCAACAAGCAAACAGCGAAAATGGGAGTTGGAGGGCACTTGATAACCTTGACGTGCAAATGCAGCTAAAATGTTATGCCTGTTCGCGACAAAACCGAAGTAATGCCCCGCCTCAGGGGACGTTTGATTAGCGATCAGTGTTATAATTAAGAGTAGCTTTGACACAGCCGGCGCTCTTCCAGAAAAGCCTCTCAGCCTCACAGCTCGTGTCCATTCATTCACTCGCTCCCTATGAAGGGCCCTCGAGACCGTTTCAAGAGGCTGTTTATGGCACCGTCCCATTATCCAACAACAAAAGGCAGCAGGGCCACACAAACCCCCTCGCCAGCTGCGCGTGCATGTCGATAAAGAGCAACTCGAGTTTAAACGAAAAAAAAAGAAAGAAAGTTACACCATATTTGCTCAGACTAACTATGATGAAAGGCAATGAAGACAAGGGCTCCTCATATAGGTATCAATATAAATATTACCGGAAGGTCAATTAATATGTAAATTAACTCCTCCATTTAATTAGCTATTTAACTATTTTCCGAGGCATGGACATATTAAATCATGCTTAAAGAGCGCTCTAACTAGCCTCTTGACAATAGTGTGAGGGAGTCGCAGGCTCATAAAGCACCGGCTTGACCTATAAAGAGCCCCGAGTCTGCTAATTCCATCCCGGGCTAATTTTATGACTTGCATAAAATAACCATAGTGCTGCTTTGTGGCTGTAAAGAGGATATGGGTGATAAAAGGAGCTGGGGGGGGGGAAGCATCTGAAAATCGCCTCTTTACTAGTGTCCTCATTTATTATTCTATTATTCTTTGCCAGGTAGCGAGAGACAAATGACCTTATTATATGCAATAATTTGCGAGGATATTAACAGTTAATCACACATAAACATCATTTAAAAGGTATTGATTTTGCCGCACTTTCAAACAGCTTGTTAAATTTACGTCCAATAACAAGGTGATAGATAATCAGAGAGAGCGGGTCAGTTGTGTTGAAGGGGACGAGGGAAAGGTGAGGACGTGCACCTGCCGTGACCTCTGCTTGGGACTTTGCGACTAGTTATGTTGTTGTAAACAAATATATGGCTTTATGGTTTTAATGTCTCGGGTTGTACTGTTTGCATGGTGAAACTGTTTTTCATCCTCAATGGTGTTTGTTTATTGTATTCTTTTACTATTATGTGGTTGGTTATTATTATGTAATTATGGATAAAATGTTTAGAGTATCATAATATTACTTATGATACACAAAAAGCATATTGTTTTCCTGTATTTGTTATATGAGCGTTCTTATATCAAAAGTACTGAAATTCAAGATGAAATACGTTATAACTCAAGATGACCACATTTGGGTGACTTTACACATAACTAAAGGCTGCCGATGAGGTAAGAAAATATGTTTCCTGTTGAATTATCTTTATTTTTTTTACGTTTTAGATCATTAAGATTAGTTTGTCATGATTTTGTAATAACGCTCTTGCTCACAAAAACATTTATTTAATCCAAAGCACAGCAAAACAGCACATTTTAAAATATATTTGCTATTTAAAACAACCTTTTCTATTTGAAAAAAAGAAAAATAACTTTTTATTTTATTTTATGACATTTAAGACATCAAAAATATTTTTCATATGTTCATTTGCTGTTCAGGAAACATTCATTTATTTTGTTGTGTGTTTGTTTGCTTATTTATTTATTTATTTATTTATTTATTTATTTATTATATTATATTAACAGTTGAGTGTTTTTCTTTTCTTTAAGGATTCTTTGATGATCTTTAGATAAATCCAAAGATCAGTATTTATCTGAAATGAAATACTTTCGTAGCATTATATACACTATATTATTGAAAAGTTTGAAATGAGGATCTTTTTTTCTTTCTTTTTAGGGGTAAGGAAATTCTTTAAATTAATACATTTATTATAGTTTTGTTCCTCGTTACTGGCTTGCTTGGTTTGGGACTTGTGGAGCAGCACATCAATGGACTTGCTTTTCAGTGTTTGGACTTTCAGCAGTGAAAATAAACCACACTGAACTGAACTAAACTGAATTTTAACTCTGAAAACTGGACTGACACATTTTCAATTTACTAGAACTTCTATGTTAAGCTGCTTTGACACAATCTGTTGCAAAAGCGCTATAGAAATAAACATGAATTGAAGTGAATTTATTTAGCAAGGATATTTTAAATGGATAAAAATACATTTATTATGTCAAAGGATTTCTGTACCCTAACGTTGCAACACAGTCACTTAATTTGGTTACGTTTTTCAGTATATCTGAAGTATTTTTGCTTCTCAAGAAAACAGATACTGGTGTTATCAAGTTTAAGTGTTTGTACTGGAAAATAAAACAAAAATGTACACATTTTTGTGATACATTTGGAGATATACTGATTTGTAGAATTGCATACAGCTGAAAAGAGCTTTAGGCATAAACAAAATCAGTTTTTGCTTAAAAACAGGAGCAACAAATTTCAATTAGAAAATAAATACTTTATATGAATAAATAATTTAACGGTAAAGGTTTTACTTTATGAACAAATATTTATCTTGTGTTTAGATTGAGTCATTTAATTGTAATACTTTTTAGAATTCAAGGCTTGTTATGTCAAGTCATTTAGCTTTTTAAGTAAATGTGTGTTGGTGTTGATTTATACTGGAAAAAAAGGCAAATATATTGTGGGAAAAAAAGTTTTTTGCTTTGCATTTAATATTATACTTAATAATTAATATTTACCACTGGACAATAAATACATCAACTAAACAGTAAACACAGTACATCAGACTAACAGTTTTACATATAGTTCTTGTTTACCAAATGATTATATATTATTCATATTATAGTGTATGGTTTGATAAAAAACATTTAGAGATGACAATGTGCATATTGCTGATGTTTGGCATGGTGCTTTCTTTATTCTTTGTTTTTAAGCTTCAAGCAAGAAAAATTGGGTGAGAAAGTGCACAATACGTGTAATAAAAAAAAAAAAGTTTTTCTTAATCTGTTTATTTATATTCTTATTTTAGGGCGACACGGTGGCTCAGTGGTTAGCAATGTCGCCTCACAGCAAGAAGGTCGCTGGTTCCCAGCTGGGTCAGTTGGCATTTCTGTGTGGAGTTTGCATGTTCTCCCCGTGTTGGCGCAGGTTTCCTCCACAGTCCAAAGACATATGCTGTAGGTGAATTGAATAAACTAATTTGGCCGTAGTCTATGTGTGTGAATGAGTGTGTATGTTTCCTAGTACTGGGTTGCAGCTGGAAGGGCATCCGTCGTGTAAAACATATGCTGGATAAATTGGCAGTTCATTCTGCTGTGGCAACCTCTGATGAATAAAGGCACTAAGCCGAAAAAATAAAATGAATAAATGAATGAATGAATGAATAAATATTCTTATTTTATATGTACAAATGTTGCATTTTAAAACATTTTCAGAAAACAAGACATTTCTTTATTCAACTTCTAATGTAAAAAATGATTTAAGAATATTAATGCAGGTGTTTGTGTGTGTGTGCGCATGTGTGTGTGTGGTTGTTTATGTGGTTCAAGAAGACACAGTATTGTGTTATAACATGGGTATGATCTAGCTGTTACTTTGTTAGGTGGTTTATGAGAACATACCCTGTGTCCTTATAATTCAAATGCTTAATGGGGTCTCTTGACATTTCAGTTTGGCCACAGGTTTCCTGCAATGGTTGGGTTTAGAGGTAGGGTAAGGGCAAATAATAAGTGTTTTTACAGTATAAAAAACATTACACCTAAGGAAAGTCCTCATAAAACCTATGAGTGTGTTTTGTGGGAAGAGAGCAGTGCAGATGCAGGTGAGAGCTCATCCTCTTCACAGTAATGCATTAAGAGCAGGCAGCAGCACAGGACACCACACATGCAAATCTGTCTTGTGTCCCTTTGGGGCCTGAACTCAATAGAAAGAATCTAGGTTTGCCGCTGGTCGCACAAGTTAATCTCAGTGTGGAAATGCTCTTCCTGAGGAGCTTTCAAGAATGATGGACATACCAAATAGACTATTTGTTATACCACATGGTAATTTGATTCCCTTTAGTTGTGTGTGTGTGAGGGAGAGATTTTTGGTTTAAAGGGATAGTTCACCAAAAAATGAAAACGTCCTCACCATTTACTCACTCTCAAGTGGTTCCAAACTTTCTTTCCTCTGTTGAACATAAAATATATATATATTCTGAGGAACTGACATCCATTGACACCCATGAAAAAAGTCAATGGCTGCTGCTTTCCAACCTTTTTCAAAATATCTTCTTTTGTGTTCAACAAAAGAAAGAAGCTCAATCAGGTATGGTGATGATCTTTTTGAATGTTTGTATGGGTTACCCAAATATTTCCTAGTCGATTGATTACATTTAGAATGGCGAACTTTTTAATGTTTACGAATTTTTTAAATGTTATTTTTTGTAGGGATTTATTACAGTTTGAACCCAAAAATGACCAGTCTGTCAAATGAAGAAGAGCCAAAGTCAGAGATTTAGTTAAATAAAGTTTACTGAAGATAGTTTGCCATTTAGCCAGCTTCAACACTCACAATCAGTTGCTAGGCTGCTCTG
Source organism: Danio aesculapii (assembly GCF_903798145.1). Classification (NCBI taxonomy): domain Eukaryota; kingdom Metazoa; phylum Chordata; class Actinopteri; order Cypriniformes; family Danionidae; genus Danio; species Danio aesculapii. Next base: position 34,614,083 of record NC_079440.1, read on the forward strand.
CTTACAAACACAAATCAACAACAATTATACTCTTACATAACAGCAAGAACTACGTCATACGTATAGGTGTTTTAACCTGATTGATAATTTCCACATGGGTGCGTGCATACAACTCTGAACGATATCTCAATATCTCAAGCTTAAGAACATCAGACATCCACTAGACTGTTTAGAGCTGACCTCAGACCTGTGAAAGGATCCACAATTGAAAAGAACACACACACACACACACTCAAAGTACAATCTGCTTCATAACAAAGGGTAAGCGTACTCTCAGCCATCTTTATCAAAACTGGTTAAAAACTGGTATAATCTACATTCCGGCTGCTATATTCTCACTAGACAAAGTCCATTTGAATAAAAAGGAAAATCACTTTAAACATAATTAACACATAATAATAATAGCAAAATCACTTTAGACAGTATTAATACACAGTGATAGAAATAGGAAAACAGTTTACTCAAGAGGTCTCCATGTAAGACTTCTGACCTGGTTTGGTGGCTCCTGAAAATACAAAGAGACAGGCAAATGTGCTGAACATTCTTATATTAAGCAGTGTGTTAACTTTATTCATTAGTCAAAATCATTTCAAGATTAGAAGTAATGAGAAAAAGGATAAACGTTGATTCTTGCTTGAGACGGATTGGAAGACAGAAATACGATCGTTAAAATAGGCCACCATTTTAAACAAGGAAATTGTTTATCATATTTAAATAAACAATTTCCATGTTTAAAATGATGGATTGGTATTTCTGTCTACTGATTTGCACACCTTTCTGGCATAAGAATTTATGGTGAGGTTGAAAAATTCCCTTATTTGCCCTATTACAGTCAAATGTATCTGTCTATCACTCTTTTTTGTTATCTTTCCATAATTCAGAAAAAAAACTGTGATGAGGCAATAAAACAGATTTTTATAGAATAATATAATATAATGGATATTTTATAAAATATGTTTTGTCGAATAATAATGGATATTGTATAATCAGTAATAATAATTATATAAATATAATTCAAATTCTATAAAGAACATGTCCCTCTATAAAGCCCTTCAGAATACAGATAAGAAATAATAAATATAAAACTGTGTATATAAGCTCTACTACTGAAGCGGAGATTGTTGGCTCAGTGCAAGAGTTGAAAAAACATGCTCAGTGCTCATTGCATGAGGTGTAAGCAAAGGAAAGTGTAGCAAAGGAAGCTCTTAAAAGTTTTTTTCCGGATGTTAAACACTTTATAAAAAGCCAAACAGGTGAACAAGCATTAAAAAATAGTTTTTCCTCACCTTTATTATTATCATAGTATTATGATCCTCTGCAGTGTGAAGCCAGGTTTATACCTGCAGTGTGTGTGTAATGTGTATCTGTGTGTGTACGTGTGAGGCTAACACTGGTCTGGCTGATTGATTATGACAGGGCTATCTTTTATTAGCCTTGTAGTTCTTATTAAAATTCTACCTTAGCAGGGAAATGCTGGAGCTTTGGCTAGATTAATCCGGCAGATTTATTATTTTAGCACATATAGATCGAGGTAATTAAGGCAGACACCCAGCTTTTGACAGTTATGGTGAATAAGGTGCTGAATTCCATTTGCCTGAACTGTCAGTCTTTCAAATGGTACCTTTTTTTTACCGAAAGCACAAATCTATTTAAAGCATAATAAATGATATTTAGTAAATACCATGGACTCTGCCATGCCATTGTACTATATATGTTTATAAACTGAACTTTTAATATGAAACATCTTAATTAGCCTACTATGAAAAAAAGTATTAATAAAAAACAATAACAAAATAAAAAGGATATTTAAAATATAAATATAAAATTCACATTCTACAACAGACAATACAAAGGGGTGCTGTTTTATAGCATGGAAATGATTGCAATAAATAATAAATTATTATATTATATTAAATTATATTATATTATATTATATTATATTATATTATATTATATTATATTATATTATATATTATATTATATTATATTATATTATATTACATTATATTACATATTATATTATATTATATTATATTATATTATATTATATTATATTATATTATATTATATTATATTATATTATATTGCATTGCATTGTATTACATTACATTACATTACATTATATTATATTATGTTATATTATATATGAAGTCAGCATTATTAGCCCCCCTGAATTATTAGACTCACTGTTTATTTTTCCCCCCCAATTTCTGTTTAACGGAGCGAAGATTTTTTTCAGCACATTTCTGACCATAATAGTTTTAATAACTCATCTCTAATAACTGATTTATTTTATCTTTCCCATGATGACAGTAAATAATATTTGACTAGATATTTTTCAAGACACTTCTATACAGCTTAAAGTGACATTTAAAGGCTTCACTAGGTTAATTAGGTTAACTTGGCAGGTTAGGGTAGTTAGGCTAGTTATTTTATAACGATGGTTCGTTCTGTAGACTATTGAAAAAATATATAGCTTAAAGGGGCTAAAAATTTTGACCCTAAATTATATATTTTTTTTATTAAAAACTGTAAATATATATAAATAAATATAATAGAATATATTTACTTTTGTGCAGTTTTGTTCATTTATTAGATTAATTGCTATGTATTCTTGGTTATACTATATCATAATATTCTTATTGAGTATTAGTCAGAATTATTATGTGTAAGATGAAAAATAAATATGGTTTAGATATATCAGCTTAACATTTTTGCTTAAACTGTTTTTGTTCAGCTAATAATTGAATAAAAAATAAGGTAAAATTGTTGTCATTGCACAATATATACTTCTAATTATTAAATATCTAAAATAAATTTGGGATAAATATCTGCAGAAATATTGATAGAGCTTAGCAGACAGTATAATTCAGTACAGTACCTTTGTCAACAACGGGGAGGTTTTACAATCCTCTCAGAGCAGTGAACAGAAACTGGCCTAAATGAATCTAGAATTCATAGGGTTTGTTACAAGCAGCTCATAAACATAAAATTTAATGAAATAATTCCAATGCACCTTGCAATGACAATAAACCAGAACATTACATCAGTACAAAACGTTTTTACCATTTTTTTCCTACTTTTTAAATATGCAAGTTAAATTGAAACGAGAACAAAAGTTACTAAACACAGTGCATTTGTTTTACACCTGCTTTCAAGCACCTGCACATTTATCTGTCTTTATTTTAAATGTATTCTGCTTTCACCGCAGCATTCCATTCTGCTCTCTCATATCCAGTTTTTTGCCAGTTGACAGACAGGCAGAAAGATGGACAGACAGAAAGATAGACAGACATAGGGCTCTATTTTAACGATCTAAGCACAATGTCTGAAGTGCATGGCGCAAAAACATTAAGGATGTGTCTGAATCCACTTTTGCCATTTAAAGGACGGTTCAATACAGTTTGCGGCACGACACATGGTCTAACAGGGTTGTACTTTTTCACTTAAAGAGTTATGGATGTGTTTTGAGCATAACATGCATTAATCCAGTCAGAGTCTCATCTCACATTCCCTTTAAGAGTCAGTTTACATGGCGGACTTTGTTAGTGTAAAAACTGAATGCTTCGACCATCTGCAGCGTGAGGATAAAGAACGAACCTCCTCCATTTGGCCTCGTTACTTTACACTTACTCTTCACTTTTACTCTTTACTCTTTTACTTTAGGAAACGGTGTTGTAGGCACGTCTCCAAAACCCGACAGATGGACAAATCTAAACTTGTTTTTATTAAAACTAATATAAATATGCATATAACAAATAATACTGCTAATAATAACATACAAATGCAAATTGTCATGAATAAACTGAAAAAAAGCCCCCCAAGATGAAGAAGGCATGGAGGTAGTGTTTTTTATAATTATGTAGGAAATAATAACGTTGTAATATTTTATTCCTTTATTTCTTATTTATTTGTAAAGATATTTGTGTACTGTTGTACATGCTGTGTATATTAAGCAATGTGTACGTGTTTAAGGTGCACAACTAACGTGCTTTGCACTGGACTTTAGACCAGATTTTAGCTGGCCAATTGCTCAGTCTATTTCAGTTCCTCAAAATAGCAAAATTGGAAAATTAGGGTTGCATTGGTCTGAAAATAGCAACACATCACGGCAAACACGTCTTGCACCTTATTGCGCCGGGTGTACGATGGGTACATACCCATATGTACCCATATGTACAGACAGACAGACAGAGAGATACAAACAGAAAATCAGTACAGACAGACAGATAGACAGACATACAGGTATAGAAATAGAAAGATAGACAGATAAACAGACTTACTGACAGACAGACACAAAGACACAAAGACAAATGGACAGAAAGTCAGCAGAGAGACAGAAAAACAAAAAGACAGACATATAGATAGACAGAGATATGTACAGAAAGATAGACAAACAGAAAGATAGATAGATAGATAGATAGATAGATAGATAGATAGATAGATAGATAGATAGATAGATAGATAGATAGATAGATAGATAGATAGATAGATAGATAGATAGATAGATAGATAGATAGATAGATAGATAGATAGATAGATGGATGGACGGACGGACGGACGGACGGACGGACGGACGGACGGACGGACGGACGGACGGACGGACGGACGGACGGACGGACGGACGGACGGACGGACGGACGGACGGACGGACGGACGGACGGATAGGTAGGTAGGTAGGTAGACAGACAGACAGACAGACAGACAGACAGACAGACAGACAGACAGATGGACTGAAAGACAAATTCACAGACAGACAGACATACGGACATACAGATAGAAAGATAGTAGGACATACTGACAGACAGACAGAAAGACAGACAAATAGACAGAAAGACAGATGTATAGATGGATAGACATTTGGACATACAGGCATACGGACAGAAAGACAGACATATATACTGACAGACAGACAAACCTATCGATAGACACACATTTAGATGGATAGACAGACAGAAAGATGGACAATCATATGGACAGACAGAAAGACAGACAGACAACTGGACATACAGACAGAAAGACAGACAGACAACTGGACATAAAGACAGAAAGACAGATAGACATAGACAGAAAGACGGACAGAAGGACCGAGAGACAGAAAGAAAGACAGAAAGACCGATGGACAAAAAGATAGATGGACAGACAGAAATACAGACCTTCTGAAGCCCGCCTGTGGCAATTTTAGCGGCCGGATGAGTGTGAAGATGGCAAGTGTTTCTGTGCTCACAGCCTGTGACCATCGCCAGAGCCCAGGAATCAATTCCTTCTGTTTACAGACCATTTCACAGCCCTTTACCTGCAACATCACTTGTGTCAGGCCCATAAATAGCCTTGGATATATAATGGTTGGATTAGCATAATGGTCGGAGCCGCAGCACAAAAGGAAATGTCAACACGTCCCCCTTCTCCACGAAAGCAATTAGAGGCCCATTATACGGCCTCACTGGAAACATCATCAAGGTTAAAGACAAGTCCAACACCCCTCTGACCGCTCTTTTATTCCTCTCTCTGACAGATGAGCCATAGAAGCTGAAATGTTGGTAAACAGTGGCTTGGAGTGCCTCTTTAAGATCAGTCCCAATCAGCCCCGGCACTCAGAATTACAGACGCTGGTGTTTGTGTGTGTGTGTGTGTTTGTGTTTCGAGTAGAAATGGGAGAATTTCCTTAACTGGGGATGAGAGGGCGGAGAGACTAGAAGGAGCTCATCATGTTGTTAGTCTTGATAAAAAGGCTAACAGGGCGACACTTCCAGCTCATTGGACTTTGGAGTGCTGAATGTGGATTTTTTTGATAGTTTGCAATCATGATTATGCTCCGTTGAGCCACATCATCTGTATGTGTATAATAGCATGTTTGACATGCCAAAGAAAGGACTTTTACAGTGTCCTTATTACATTTTACATGCACATACTATAGTAATAACATCAAATTATATAATTACATGCTACTAATCATATAGTAGAATTATGTTAGTAAATAATAATAAATGAATATCATCAGTCAGTATTTGAATGTGTAATGACACTAAGAGAAAGGATTTAGAATTTCTGTTGACACTTTAACAGTATGGATTTATTATAATAATTTATTTATAATTACATGCCATTAACCATTGGATGTGAGCGTATCAGAATCAGATATTCTAGAGAGTTGTGTAATAGGGCTGCATGATTTTGGAAAAATCTGACATGGCGATATTTAATTTTTCTGTCATATATATTGCGGTATAATGCATCTACACATTTTCACCAAATGATTTAATATCACTACTTGTAAAGAATTTATAGTGACACTTTATTTTAAGCCTCACTTCCCGCTACGCTGTATACCCTAATAAGTTGAGACTACGCAAATGATTTAAGGAAAGTGATTCCCTCAGTTAATTTGAGTATAACCGACAACTAAATTAAATGAGTTGACCAAATGTGGTCTCTTCCTTTAAATAACTTACATGTTTAAGTACAGAAAACTTAAATTTTTAAGTACAGGTAACTTAAACGGTTAAGTACAGATAACTTAAATGTTTAAGTACTGATAACTTAAAATAGCTAAGGGATTTAGAAAATTTTTTCAACTTTTATCTTTTACTTACTTACTGTACTCCTGTCATGATTACCAGCAATCTCTAACCACCAGAGGTCGCTGGTAAGCACTCACCTTCACAATAACCTATGGACTACAAATCCGCCATTCATGGACTACATTTTCATACATGCACTCCGTTCACAAACACACATGCTTCCTCATTTTGACTGATTACACTTGCACTAGCTGAGGATTGTCAAAGACTGATTACACACACTATTTAAACAGCACACACACTCACTTCCGGTGCCGAGTCTTGTTTTCTGTAAAGTGACATTACAGCGCGTTTCCCTTAGTCTTGTTCCTCCGTGTTTTTGATCTTTGCCTGGTTTAACTTTCTCCTTGTCTGCCGCCTGTCTACCGACCTCTCGCCTGTGTTTGATTACGATTCTGGACTGCCTTTATACATCTGATTGCACCTGTTTGACCATTGCCTCCCTGACTTTAAAAAAACCTGCACGTGGATCCTAAACCTCAGTTGTCTCTGTCACTCCCCGTGTTACAACTCCCATGGCTGTTTATATCAAAGTTGATATTTAGCTGCACCATGTTGGTGTTTCGTAACATCAAATTTTTACGAGGTGGGTCGTTAGTCCAACACTCAACCCCCAATCTGGAGGACCAGGACACAGGGGGTTCAGGTAGCGCCTCTGTCCTGCTGCACTTCAGCAAAATTCAACATCGCAAGAAAAATCACCACCTTGTGTCATTTAAAATATATCGACCAATCAGTCCCGTTGTCAAGGCAGAATTTTAAGCGCAACCAATAATTTTAAACAGAGACATGGTGAATCGTTTAGAGAAATTAAAATTTTAAGTTCAGAGATTTTACAATATTATTTAAAAGTGTTTTGCTGCCTAATGAGTAAGTTAAACACACCTGTTTAAGTTTTAATGCCAAAACAAAATGTCTTTAGTAATGACAACAGTGGGGTTTACAGTGTATTGGTCAACCATTAACTATGACTTTTGCTTTAATAAAATAGTAATTTGGTTCTTATGAATAGATATTAAATTAGCTTAGGCATTGGGTTTTGTAAATGTTAAAATTAGGCTGCAGTTTTTGATGTATAAATAACTTAATACAATAATTTTTTATTAAACTTCCAATTGGTAAAATGTCTTGTGCCTAAATACTTAAATCTCTTTCAGGCCTAAAAACATGCGAATGATTTGACAATTTCACTCCATTATGGTTAAACTGTGCAATAATTCCACAAATCCCATGTTCTGAACCGTGACCCTTGCTCAAATATATAATCCCAAATCAGCATTGAATATTTATGCGATATGACTGTCGTGGATGCACACGTTGTGATATTGAAACAATATATTTGCAGCCCTATTGTGTAATAATAAAATAAAAATCATGTCTATTAATTTAGTAAAAAACGGATGTTAGAAATACGCACTGTAAAAAATGCAGGATTCCACACAATTTATTCAGGTTGTCCCAACACAAATTGATTAAGTAAGTGTAACATGTTTAAGTGGATTGAACGTAAAACTGTTTTTTAAAAATAAAATAATTTTTTATAATAATAAAACATTAAAAAATGCCATGAAATCTGTTGTTTAAACTTAAATTTTTTTTATAGCTTTAACAAATTACAGTAATTTTTGAAAGTTGGTTTCAGTGTAGTAATAACAATAAATTATATAAAATTGTATGCTACTAACCCTATAGTATAATTATGTTAGTAAACAATAATAAATGAATCTTATTATTAGTCGGTATTTAAATGTGTACTGACTCTAACAAAGGCAACTGAAAATTACAGTAAGTGGAACTGTTTTTTTTTCTATCTCAGAGGCATCATGCACAGTTGTAATTAATGTTTGTTTTATTAACTGTTATTTGTGCAAGTTTAGGACATCTCATTCAAAGCCACATTGCTAATTTCAAAACATCATTTTAGAGCAGGTAAAAGAGGTCTGAGCCATTGATAAGCAGGCTAATGAAGCTATTACTTCATTTATTAATGTCGTTATGAGAGAGAGAGAGAGAGAGAGAGAGAGAGAGAGAGAGAGAGAGAGAGAGAGAGAGAGAGATTAAATGTGTCTTGATAAAAAGGCTAACAGGGCGACACTTCCAGCTCATTGGACTTTGGAGTGCTGAATGTGAATTTTTTTGATGGTTTGCAGTCATGATTATGTTCTGCTGAGCCACATCATCTGTATGTGTATAATAGCATGTTTAACATGTCAAAGAAATGACTTAAAATTTCCTTTGAAGCTTTTACAGTATCCTTATTTTGTTTTAAATGTATTTATTATAGTAAATTATGTAAAACTACATTCCATTGACGATTGAATGTGAACATTCACTGATGGTCAAGATGATTTGCAGTACCTGAGGGAGCTTGCATTTAGTTTAATTGGTTGTTATTGGAAAATCTTTGACTTTGGAATGATGCGATTGACCAGTCAGAATCAGGTATTCCAGAGAGTTGTGTAATATTATAATATAGATCATTTCTATTAATTATGTTGCATTGAGGTTGTCCAGACACAAATCAATTAATTCAATGCTACAAGTTTAAGTGGGGTCTCATGGTGGTGCACTGGCTAGGTCAGCTGTCATTTCTGTGTGGAGTTTGCATGTTCTCTCTGTATTCCTCGTGATTTTTATTATTTTTATTTGTATTTTTTCAAAATAAACACGTAATTTCTAAAAAGTTGTGACAGGGCTAGTAATCAGGTTAATTGGTAAAATAATGATTAGATTTGAAACAGGTGATGTCAACAGGTGACTGTAATAAATTAAGCATCCAAGAAAGGTCTAGTCCTTTAGGAGCAAAGATGGACCGAGGATCGCCAGTTACCAACAAATATGTGAGAAGATTATTGAAATGTTTAAAAACAATGTTCCTCAAAGAAAGATAGGAAGACATTTGAAAATTTCGCCTTTCATGCATAACATCTGCATAGCATGCAAGAATCTGGAGGAATTTCAGTGTGTAAAACATAAGAGTGCAAGCCTAACCTGAACAACCGAGATCTCCGACCCCTTATCACTGCATCAAGAATCATCATTCATCTATAAGCGATATCACCACATGAGCTCAGGACTACTTTTGCAGACCTTTGTCAAGATCCACAATACATAGTTACATCCTCAAATGCCAGTTAAAACTGTACTGTGCCAAAAGAAAGCCCTATGTATAATGCGCTGTCAACTTCTCCTGGCTCGTAGGCATCTGGACCACACAGTGGAAACGTAGAGTTCAGTCAGATGAATCAGTATTTCAGGTATTCTCGGGAGAAATAGAGAAATGTTGTGTGCTCCGGCCCAAAAAAGAAAAGGATCATCCAGACTATTGCCAGCAACAAGTCCAAAAGGCAGGGTCTGTCATAGTATGGGATTGTGCCGGTGACCTTGGCAAAGGTAACTTGCACTTCTGTGATGGCACCATTAATGCTGAAAAGTACATAGAGATTTTGAAGCACAATATACTGCTTTATTTTTACGGGAAGTCCATGCATATTTCAACAAGACAATGCAAAACCACATTCTGCGCACATTACTAAGTCCTGTCTGCAGAGGAAGAGGATAAAGGTACTTGACTGGCCTGCCTGCAGTCCCAACCTGTCTCCAATAGAGAATGCGTGGCACATTTTGTAGCACAAAATTCGACAGCAAAGACCCCATACTTTTGCCGACTTTAAGACATTTTTGCAGGAAGAATGGGACAAAATTACATCTGAAACACCTCATCACTCGGTGTCTTCAGTCCCTAAATGTCTTGTGAAAGTGTTGTGAAAAGGAATTGCAACATTAAAAAGTGATAAATGCTTTACTGTTACAACTTTTTTTTTTAAACGTGTGGCAAAAACTAAAATTGGAATTGTTTATTTAAAAAAAAATCATGAGTAACGCATTAAATAATGTTTATTGTATTGTCTGCAATGAAATACAAGTCAAAGTATTTATAATTTAGAAAATCAATTTAGAAATCACTACTTTCTTTTTTTTATTTGTGTTTTCAATACTGTCCCAACCTTTTCTGATTTGGGGTGGTAGTAAAAAAACATGTTAGTTAAAAAGCCCCTATTATGGTCCCATATGATTCGCTCAGCGATTCATTTGTTCCCAAACCCCTCCTTAGTGCAATGCTAATCTGCGTTGAGTGGTCCAATGACCCAGTCTGTTGTGATTGGTAGACTGTGTTCAGCACGAGACATAGAGAAATGCCCACCATGGCTTATCAACAGTGTTGAAGTAGTCACAGTCCAGAGTGTATTTGTGAGCCCAGTGCAGGAGTGCGTTAAAACAATGCAGTTTAACACCAGCATATTGGCCTATTCTTAACCGAAAGTAAAAACAGTGACACACATTGAGTATTTATCCACACAGTGCCAAATCGGAACTATTTTGAACCTTCACCACATGTGTGTAGGAACAGCTGACGGTGGCCATAGCAACGACAAATGGCAGAGGATCACGAGCTCACAAACGCATTTAAATCCGTAAACAAAGCTACACGCAGAGTGTTTTCAGCGTGGTTTTAGACGCAATATATGAATATAAAGAGTTAACCAGATACAGTACAAACAGTTACAAGTAACAAAACAATTAAATACATAATTTGCAAGCTAGACAAAACAAAGGAGGCAGCCATTATTATCGCACTTACCTACACAAGAAACTGATCCATGAACTGTGTGCTGTAAAGTTACTGTCAAGCTCTGACAAAGTCCCATTTAGTCTTCCTTGATCCTTCCTTTAACAAACGGCCGACGAATCCCCCTGTTGTAAGCGTGTAGATTACTGAAGCACTTGTCAGAAAAATGACAGGAACACAGCACAAGGCTTGGGCTATAATGCTGAGGTATTTTTGCAAACGTAAACTTCAACCACTGACTCTTCACAGCCTCATCTTTGGGTGGGAAAATTAACACTAATTTTCCCTCACACTTCGGAGCACAGCATCTATGATACTTGATTCAACTGGGACCTGCTACAGTGTTTCTCTTCCTCTTTTTCTTTCTACAGTTTGTGGGCGGGGCCAGGGGTTTCAATTTTTCCAAGTCTGAGCATGCAACAAATGGGCGGGGCTTGAGTTCCGTCTTGACGTCATGCCGACAAGGCTATTCATTTGGTACGAGACTTTCGGTTCGGTACGCATTACAAACCGAACGATGGTAACGTAACGATGGAAAATGTAAAGATCTGGATAATAGAGAATGAAAACAACACTGACAGATTTAGTTTTAGAAACAACTTAAAGTTACAGATAATGGCACATCTGATTAGTGATAATGTAATGAATGTCAATCCAGCATATACACTTTTCGAAGAGTGGGTAAAAGACTTCCAGTGTTTAAAGTCTGCTATGAAAATGACTAAAGCCATTCACCGTAAATCCGGTAGGACAGAGTTTTCAGGTAACAGTGTTTGCCACTGAATCTACACATTTTAAGCACGAGCTGTTCTAATCATCACGATTCCGTCAATCGTGCGACTGATACCGCGTTCAACATCACTAAAGAGCATGCATTCACTGAGATGAAACTAATATTGCAGCTCATGAAAAGACTGCTATTAAGATGGCGTATGTTATTAAGTTATTAAGGTATATGTCAATATCATCTGTGCAATATCAGACACCACCCGTGAGAACAGCACAGTTATTACTGTTAACTCAGTTCATCTCATTTATGTCAAGCAGTGCGTGTAGGGCCGATGAGATACTTTTATGATGTTAGTTTTTATACAGTAAAAAAAAAAATTTAATCAGGGAAATACTCTGGCTTTTTTCTTTTTTTGCTGTATCGAAAACATACCGAACCGTGATTTTTGTGAACCGTTACACCCCTAATATATATATATATATATATATATATATATATATATATATATATATATATATATATATATATATATATATATATATATATATATATATATATATATATATATATGTGTGTGTGTGTGTGTGTGTAGGATGTAATTACTTGTGTGTATTTTTTTGCATAACTTAATGTTTTAAACAACTTAGTTGTTTACTTTAATCCATGCTAACATTCGATTGGTTATTAGAATCTGATCACTTATGGGTAACATGTTTACACACCGTATCACAATATTACTGTACATACTGTGTAAAAAGCAAAACCAAAAGTCAGCACAAGTGGAAATATAAGGATAACATCGGAAAAAAATATGCCAAGCTTTCATTTTTCTTTTGGTTGTAATTTGTGGAGCAGTTTATAACAGAGCTGGCAAGGAAGAGTTAAGAATCAAAAGGCCTTGTAAGTATTGCCACAAAACTGCAAAGGCAAGCAAGGCCATAGAGCAATGGTTCATGACCACCTATCATTCTGTACGTATGTGTGTGTGCGAGTCTCTCTGTGTGTGCGTGTGGTCAGCTTAGGGTGCTGCTGTTAGCAACCTAAAGGTCACGGCCTTCAGCACTGAGAGAAAATAAAACTCTTCTGCACTCTTCTGCCAAAGTTGGGAAGAGGAAAAGCACACAAATCATAACAGCCAGGCTGAAATCATTTTGGAAGTACCATCGAAATGGTCTAAACAACAGTTATCAGGGCTACACTGCTTCATATAATTTAGAAAGTACAAAATAAATCTAAAAATAAAATAACATCTCGATATACAATTAAAGAATTAAACACACAACAAGAAATAAAAATAAACATTAAACATTAAAATGTAACTTTAAAAAATCAACTATATACAGTATAATATAATAATATGCTATTTAAAATAACAACTAGTGCTGGGCAAAGATTAATCGTGAATAATCGCATCCAACATAAAAGTTTGTTTTTAAAAACAAAACTACACAAAACTGTTTGTTACATGGATATTTCAATTGATACATAATTTGTATCATACCCAGTGTTGCCAGATTGGAAATGTCAAAGTATTGTACCAGAACCTCAAAATTATTGTATTTGGAGGAAAATAATCGTACACCAGTCAAACGGAGAGTATAAAGATATTATCTAGACAAATAGCATTTTGACACAATGTGCAAATTACCACAATACATAAAATAATTAAAAAATTAACTTGGCGTGCCTTAGTGGGAAGGTTCAAACTCCACCTCCGAGTCGCTGTCATTGGATACCTGCGTGTTGCCTGATGTTGAAGGATTCCTTTTGCAGTACAAATTGGATGCCGTCATGGACTGCATAGTGCTGGTTGGCTTGAAAGCAGTGCACCCTCCTGAATTTTTAACACACTCTGAGGTGTGCACGAGCCCATTGAGAGTATCTGTAATGAGCCGATTTCGTGGCTTTGTTTTGATGAGATTAACTTTGGAAAAAATACATTCACATGACGCATTTGAATGGTGAAAAATGAGAACATCAAGTTCAAACTCCACTGTCCTTCTCAACTTTCTTTTCAGTACTAATTTTTTTTCCCTTTATTGCTTAAATGATCGACCTCAACCTGAAAACTACTGACCTAAGCACGGCCGCGAGGCAGGAATGCTAACTCGTGAGAGAGAGCCATTCTCCACGTTGATTGGCTGAGAAGATGTAACGTAAGATGCGATAGAAAACCTGTCTAACTCCACGTTCTTCTCACAGACAGTAGACAAAAGATGCAGCTAGATCACTAAGTATAGAAGCCCTAAGATTACAATGAAATTAATTTTAAATGCCATAAAATTCTGAAGTGATCGTACATTATAGGATTTTTTTCATTATTGATTGTACAGAAATCTAAATTATACAAATACGATAATTATCGTACGTCTGGTAACGGCTGAGCATACTTATATATTTTATATCTAAATATATACAGTTAAAGTCAAAGTTATTAGCCCCCCTGAATAATTAGCCCCGTTAATTTTTTTCCCCAATTTCTGTTTAACGGAGAGATTTTTTCAACACATTTCTAAACATAATAGTTTAAATAACTCATTTCTAATAACTGATTTATTTGACCTTTACCAGGATGACAGCACATAATATTTGACCAGATATTTTTCAAGACACTAGAATTCAGCTTAAAGTGACAATTAAAGGCTTAACTAGGTTATTTAGGTTAACTAGGCAGTTGAGGGTAATTAGGCAAGTTATTGTATAATGATGGTTAGTTCTGTAGACTATTGAAAAGAAATATAGCTTAAAAAATTTAAAACTGCTTTAACTCTAGCCGAAATAAAAGAAATAACACTTTCTCTAGAAGAAAAAATATTATCGGACATACTGTGAAAATTTCCTTGCTCTGTTAAACATCATTTGGCAAATATTTAAAAAAGAAAAAAAAATCAGTGGAGGCTAATAATGCTGACTTCAACTGTATTTATATAAAAATATGTAAATGATCTATATACGTAGATAATATAGAACACACACATATGTTATGTCAAAACAAACTTTTAGTTTGGATGGAATTAATCACTATTAATCTTTGCCCAGCACTAATTACAAGAAATTTATTAAATATAATAATATATTAATATTATATTCGTTGTTCATTCCTTAACTACACCAGTTAATATTTTAATCAGTTCTAATAAAATAAAGCTGAAGTATTTATTATACTTATTAGTAATTCTTATTAGTGTTATAATAATAATAAAAATTATTATTATTATTATTGATAATAAATAAATAAACTAAAGGGGGGTAAAAATGTTCACATGACATTGGCTATTTAATTTATTTATATATAATAAGGTTCAAATTTTTCATTAATTATAAGTACATTTTTTAATCAAAATAAATTTTAAGTAATTGTTATAGGTATTATTATTATATGAATTACAACAATTAATGTTTAAAAGTAATACAAAAATACATTTTACACACACACACACACACACTAGGATGTGAACATGAACATGACTGTTGCTGCTTACTCTTAAAAAAACAGTTGAGGCATTTGAGGCATTCCTCCAGATATCTACGGTTGTGTTTATGTGCTTATATTACACTATATACACTAAATACAGTTGCTCTGGAAAAACATAAGGGTGAATGAATGAATCACATATTTTGTGCAAAAACGAGTGGTTCAGCCTGTTGTCCATTCTGTTTTGTATTTTGGTCCCAGTTCCTTAACCACTGGATTACTGGTAATCCATTACAACAAAACAGGTGTGGTTGAATCACCCAGAACAAAATGATAAGTCACAAGGCTGTGCAGTATTGATTGGGGTCCTGCAGACTTACCTAAAGAGGAGGCGGAGGAGACTGATTGTGTTTTACAGAGAACATTATCAGTCCCTCAGTGCCATTACAGGCCCGTACACACACACACACACACACACAGAGAGAGAGAGGCTGTCCAAACATAGCCAAATATAAACGCTTTCTGACTGTCCAGGATGTTTTTTATTTCTATTCTTGACCACATTTGCAATTGCTATCTCTTACAGAGGGAAGATGATGCACAGTTATGTCCCTTGTCTTTCTCTTCTTTTCTTTTTCCTGGCTTGTGTGTCTGTTTTTAATCTTGTTCACATTTTCTTCTTATCTGTGGAGAACAAATCGCAAAGGATGACTTTGTCAAAGAGGCCACGCATGCCCGCCGAGAGCACAAGGATGGATAAATCTGTCCATTAGGAGAATTTAAATAACTTTTACAGTTTTATCAGGCTCTATTTGTTAGGCAGGAGATTTATGGTCAGCCGTGTTTCTGATCTGCCCTGTCTTTAGATTAAATCTAGATCAGCCCGAGGAGAGACTGGCTTGACTGCCACAATCCACAATTGGAGATGATCTTATCTCTTTAAAAATTGCCTCGAGTAGACGGCGGAGATGAGCGAGAGCTTTTTTCTCTCTTTCTTTTTTCAGAAAAAACCTGTATGTACGCCATCTTGCTTTAGCCTCCCTGAAAAACACAGTGTTAAAAAAAAAAACGTAATCACAACTGAATTCCAGCACCTATGTCGCTCATTGGCCAGGTGCAGTCTGAAGCACGGGTTTGCCTAACAAGAATTACATATTTTCACCCTTCTGCCCTGCCATTAATTGATTGATGCTAAAAGTTTAGCTAATAATAAGCTAGCAGGTGATCAGAGGCAATCCTGGACGCGTTCTCAGAGGAATACATGCAGGCTGGATGGAATGTGACAGCTTGCATTTTCGGCTTGAGCCGGTTCTGTCATTGGAGGGGGCTGGATGTGAGGGTCTGCCTCCTCTGACCACAGCCAGTCTGAAACACACATGTACTGCGAATCAGGGAATCAATAGAACACTTAATGAACAATTAGGGGAACAGCTGTAGACCTGTCAAAGACCCATCTGTACATCGCTGAGAGAGAGAGAGAGAGAGAGAGAGAAAGAGAGAGAGAGAGAGAGGCAGTTGGGTTTTGGTGAGGATTGGGTCTTATATGAAAAGATTATTCTGAATATTTGTACACACATAAATGTATGCATTCAGTTTGTTCTTCTCTGCACTCTTCATCGCTAACACTGATGCCAAGTGGGCGGCCCTCATCCCACCTTTATTTACTAGGTACAAGTTAATCATTATGAAAATGTGATTGGATGGTAATTGTGCCATTCAAAATATATGTTTGACTGTTTTTATTATTGGTATTAGGCAGCTTTCTACTACTAGCACTCAGCAATGAGGAATTTATAAAAAGAAACAAAAAAATCTGAAATATGGGACAAAATATTTTTGTTTATGTCAAGTAATATATATATATATATATATATATATATATATATATATATATATATATATATATATATATATATATATATATATATATATATATTTTTTTTTTTTTTTTTTTTTTTACCAACATTGGCTCATTCCGAAAACATAGCCCTATATACATTTCTGGAGATCGTGAATGATGTAGCCAGAGGAACGTATGGCTGCATTTCACCTTTTAAACAAATGCTATCACTGAAAAAAATTACTCAAAGATGATTCCTTGGATTTACTAAATTTTTTTACTTTAAGTGGTTGTAAACAATTTATTTGGGCTGAATTTAAACAAACAAATTAAGTTGAACATTGCTCAATTTCATTTGTTTGTTTAAATTCAACACAAATAAATTGTTTGCAACAGTTTTGCATGCAACACTTTTTTTCAGTGTACGGGGTGGTATGATGCCGTTCCTTTTCGCATTTACCAGCTGACCACTTACCTCAGTGTGGACGACTTTTCCGCTGCTACCAGTTTGTCCAGTGGCTTGTTGCATACGTCACTGGATTTGAGATTCGTAGTTGACCATGACGATGTGGTTTGAGTCCAGCAAAGAACGGTTCTAGAAAGCGGGTGAGAAAAACAAAAGCCAAAAAATAAAACAACGGGAACACTTTATTTTGATAGTCCATTTGAGTATTAGTAGACTGGCTGCTTACACTAACTTACACTAACCCCCACCCTAACCCCAAACCTAACAGTCTACTCATAATCTAATGAGAATTAGTTGGCATGTAGATGCAATGTAACTTAAATTCTACAAATAGACCATCAAAATAAAGTGTGACCAAACAAACAAGTAAATAACATGAGAATGTCGTAAAATCTGAAAACGTGGTAGAAATCAGGCTGCCGCAGGGGCTTTTTTTGTGAATTGCTTTTCAAAATACTGTCAGTTGGGTTTAGGGAAGGGGGTGGGCGCTGGTCAGTCAGTCATCAGTGGCTTCTGTTGGATTTACGCAAGAACAGGCACTCGCAAGAGAAATTTGAGATTTGAAAAAGCGTACACAGGGGCTTCTGGTGGATTCGCGAAAACTGGCAGCAAAAAACGTAGCTCCTGGGACGTATTTGGTGCTCTCCATATATGTATAGGTGTACATTATCAGAATGAGTCTGGGTTGCTTTTTGATCACCAGCCATTAGTGATGGCTACTGGACTGTAAAGTTATTAATTTCTTTAAAATTATAGGGGTATTGGCAGAAACTTGGCAGAAATTTGCCACAATCTGTGAGTGTCAATTTGCTACTGTAACAACTAAATTGTTGATAATAGTTTTATACTTTAATTGGAAAATAGCTGGTGGCTAATTGAAAAAACAAACAAACAAACAAACTAAAAAGGTAAATCTGTAGTTGGGACTATAGAATGGCATCACTTTTTCTGGTTCTGGCTTTTTTTCCCACGCTAAATTTTTAAGTATTTTTAAAAGAAAATATGAGCCAAGAAACTAAACCAACCACAGTTTAGCTTTATCTTCTTTTGTTGTTCACAATAAATCTCTGATTAGTGGAATTATTTGCGCAGCATTAAGGGGAATGTAGTGTCTGTGAATGAATTCTGCTATTACACATGATTATTTTAAAAAAAATAAATGAATAAAAACAAATATTAAATGTTTCCTAGTACTGGGTTGCGGCTGGAAGGGCATATGCTGCGTAAAACATACGCCAGAACAGTTCAGTTCAATGAACAGCGGTTCATTGCGACCCCTGATAATCAGGCACTGAAGGAAAATAAAGGAATAAATTAGAGAAACAAGCTCAATAAATTTGTTGGGCTTACAGCAGGTGTGTATTGACAGATTTAACAATTATAGTTAAAAAAAAATGTATTTATTTTTGGAGAAAATGAGTTTTTAAATACAGAATCAACTATTGTACTCTACAGCAACGAAAGCTTTAAATCCACTACATTAGCCTTTAGCTTTAAAACACTATTCAGAGTGATAAAGCTAAAAAAGCAAACCGTAATAGTTTAATATAAAAGTAAACCTTTTATTTACACATTTTACGCCAGGAAACTTTTTCTTTTCCTCACAGGCCATTTGGCTACTATATATATATATTTGGACACAGGCTAAATAACATTTAATTGAATGAAAATAATATCTCTCACTCATTTTCTGTCTTGACTCTCTATTCATGACGCATAGAGATATATTTGGCAAAGCTGACACACATTGTAAATGATAGGGATGAAGTGAGCCACTTTGTCCACTTTCCAAAAAGAAATGTCGACCTTACTTGCCAATCAAAGGGAAAAATTGTCAACAGCATGCAAACACACACATACACACACAAAAACATTTCTGTTAGATCGCTTCAGCCTTCGCTTGCCTCCTCAGACATTATGGATTACTGGTCTATGACTGACAGATATTATGCTTAACTAAGCACAAGTATCTGTACCTGGGGAAAGGCAGATTATAATTGACCTTGGACACCCTCGGTCGTGCTTTATTAAAACTTCATTTAAAAAAGACAAAACCTTGGTGAGGCAAGGAGCCACAGCCATAATGGATTAGATGGAAATCCATTATGCATCGCACACAAGAAAAAGTAGGGACGGAGACCTGCTTTAAAAATATATTTTTAGTACAGAAAATTAATGCCCCCACACAGGGCCACTGAATCATTTTAAATGGCCTTTTTTAGTATATAGGTATATGTGTTGAGAAGGCCAATATTTCAGCAGCACAGACTAATGGATCATTAATAGATAAATGTTTTTTGCCTTTTTTTCATTTTCGGTTGTAGGATGCTATTTTTGTTCTATATGTGAATAAGTAAAGAGTATTTTGCATTTAATAGAGTGTGTTCATCCAGTAGTTACATTCATTTGAACAGATTTAGTAAAGAAAAAAAAAGAGATTGTTACTTTTTTCTTAGTATTAAAAGGTATTGTATGTTTTTTGTATTACTGTGCATGATTTCACCATTTTACGAACTTGCATTTTTGTAGTTCACGAAGAAAAAATAACACGTAAATTATCTAAGATGTAAATAAGATTAGTTTTGTAGCAGTGCCCATTAACCTACTGTCCAGACATTTAAAGGACTGACTACTGGTTTAAGACTAAAAGTAACGATTTGAAACATATTTTTTGCTCGCATCTGACTGATAAAATAATTTAAATGTTCACATAAATAAACAAGATTAATAAAAACAAGATTGTAAGATTGTACTTATTTTGATGATTTTACCAAGTCTTTAAACCACACTACTGTAAGATCACCTTATATACACTTTATTATTTCAACACAGAAGTAAGCTGTTTTATGTAAATACACTGTTAACATATACCTGTAGAATCTACAGTAATTTACTGGCAGCAGTTCACCAGTAACTTACTGTAAATCAATTATAGCATAAATACTGTATTTACATTTACAGCACCATTTATCTTGCTGTATATGTATTTACAGTATTGCATATATTTAATGTAAAATATACAGAAATTTTTACAAAGCAACTTTCAAATGCAGTAACATACAATAAATACAGTTCAGATTACAGGTAAATACTGTGTAATTTACAAAAATTGTTAACGGTTTAGCTGCAGAGCAGCAGTTTGCTAGTAATTTACTGTAAATCAATTACAGCACAAATACTATATTTACATTTACTGCACCATTTATTTATCTTGCTGTATATATTTACAGCATTGCATATATTTACTGTAAAATATACAGCAATTTTTGCAAGGCAAGGCAAGGCAAATTTATTTATATAGCACATTTCACACACAGTGGCAATTCAAAGTGCTTTACATAAGCAGGAATAAAAGAAACAATTATAAGAGAAACAAAAACAAATAATAATAAAATGGTTAAAAAATAATAAAATAAATAAGCATAAAAACAGATAAAATGTGTTATAAAAGAATGAAAAAGAAGAGAAAAACATAATAGTGCGATCTGTCGGACGTAGCACAGTGCTCATTCAGTAAAGGCACAGCTAAACAGATGTGTTTTCAGTCTTGAATTGAATGTGCCTAATGTTGGAGCACATCTGATCATTTCTGGAAGCTGATTCCAGTAGCGAGGGGCGTAGTAGCTGAAAGCCGATTCACCCTGCTTTGACTGAACTTTTGGAATTTGTAGTTTATATGACCCTAAAGATCTGAGTGATCTGTTAGGTTTGTATTCAGGCAGCATATCTGTAATGTATTGAGGTCCTAGGCCATTTAGTGATTATAGACAAGTAATAATACTTTAAAATCTATTCTGAATGTAACTGGGAGCCAGTGTAAAGACCTGAGGACATGTGTGATGTGCTCTGATTTCCTGGTTCTGGTCAGAATTCTGGCTGCAGCGTTCTGGAATATAAAGTTGCAATGCAACTTTATATTTCATAACTGTCCTACAGTAAAATACTGTTAATATTACAGATAAATACTGTGTAATTTACAAAAATTGTTAACAGTGTATACATAACCTCTGATTTAATTATCGCTTTAGGGAAATAGAAAGAAGATGCAATTAATGGTTAAACTGTGCAATACAATCTAGTTTTTTAATAAATTAGACAACACAATTAAAAAAAGCATGGGAAGAAATACAAGTTTGCTGCATCTAGAAGCATTACAAGCTGTTCTGTACATCTAAAAATTTACTGGAAGAGGATGTCTAATATGCTAAACACTTATGTTTGAATTCCTACTATTAAGAGATGTGCTTTTTACATTATTTCGCCCTTCAAATCAAAATATGATTTTACACAGCAAAGTTTAAATCCCAATTGGCTAGCCTACTTTTATCACATCCCATAATGTTTTAAGAATTGATTGAAAGTATGGTAAGTATGTGATCTCTTGGTATATGTTTGAATGGACGTAACCACAAGACCATTTACTAGGACTGCAAAATATATCTTTTCAGCATCTATATTGCTATGTGATTATTCGCAATAGTCACATTGCAGGATATATGCAATATTGAGTTTATCATTGATCATTATAAATCATAATGATTAATATTATTGGATTAATTATATGAAGACTGTGCAGTATTACATTTTCAATTACTGTACATCATACTGTTAGACTCCTCTGAAAACAATAAAACACTATTAATGTTATTTGTATCATAACAAATATCTTTTTCTTTATTAAAATGACAAATTCTTTCCCAATACAGACGTTTAAGTCATTTGGTGAAATTATTCACATGGCAAAATATATTGCAGAATAACAAAATATCGCAATGCTAGATTTTTCCAATATCATGCATCCCTATCCTCTACACTCATGCAATCTGGTCAAATGTGTCTCTGGAAATGTTTGAAAGTGGACAAGCTTAAAATGTTGTAGAGCCCATTTACACTGGTATTTAGCATTGTCTACTTGTGAACTGATTGAACCAAAAACACCTCGTTATACCAAATGTCTGATATACTGTACATCCGTGGCTGATATGACTCCAGTCAACATCACATTTTTGCATGTTAGATGTTTATGATTACTATCACCACTTTAAAATTATAGGCTGAAAGAAAAATACATCATTATCTCTAACCAGTTTCTCTTTATTACACAAGTTTCATTGTGCCGTGGACGTTTTAGGGTAGTCGTTGATTAAGTTTACTCACTGTTGCAATTAGTGTCATATCCCAGTTAATTAATGGGAGACTTTTACAATGACTTGTTTCTTTATGGATCCTGAGATAATGAAGACAAGCAACATTTCTATGTGCCACTTGAAAAAGAATTCTGGTTCCAAATTTAGCTGTATTCCAGTGGTATAAACCAATGAATTACAAATATTAAAATCACAGTAATTGAGTAGTTTTTTTTCTTCAGAAAAATGTTTCTGTATCTGTAGTTTCACTGTGCTGTTTTCCTTCAACCTGCAGTCCCTTATTTAAATGTTTTTTTTTTTTTTTTTTATCTACAGTGATTAAGTAGAATAATCAGTTTAGTGATTCCGGGCAAATCAAATTGCACATAGAAAAATCACATCAGATAGAACAACCTCTAGACACAGACGCTTGATAAATGCATTGAAATCATTAAAAGTGTCAGAGAAAATGCTAAATAACTACACACAGTGGCCGAGATACTTTTTACGCTGCATACCACTGATGAGAAGATAAACGATCTCTACTGTATAATGATCAAAATGTCCACAATAACTAAACTGTGCTTCAAATTTTAGATTTTGTAATTCATGCACAAATTGTATATATTCTATCAGTGCTGCATGATCCTGATTTGTGACACCAACTGCTGTGAACACTCATAGATTATTAAAGATGCAGTATGTAAGTTTGACACCCAGTGGTTGAACTAGGTATTGCATTCCTGGATCAAAACAAACGCAAGCACAGGTTGCCAGATTGAGGACCAAAAGAAGCGAGTCTGACGATCGAACCTAAAGGCTGATTTAAATCGTGTTCTAAATAAAAGCAATAGAAGGAATATTCTAAATTTTAAAGGAGTTTTTGATCTAACCAACACCTTGACTTGATATATTAGAAAAGGCTTCTATTTCTTGCAGCTGAACGACAGAAAACTGACAATGATCACCTCATCTAAACCCCATGTTCTTAATTCAGTGATAAATGCTAACAATGTGAGTTTGAATGCCATTTTACATGACATTTATTGCCATACTCCTGAAAGCAGCAGCAGCAGATAGTTCACCTCAGATCTTGAAAATAAAATAAACTTTGAAATTGCACTTTAGATCTTTGACTCAAAACCAACACATATCAGTGATTCAGCACATATAATAATGTTAAAGAGGTTTAATATGTATTCATTAGATTATAAACCTTAGCATTTCATGAGTGAGTGCAAATCCTGTGCTTCTGAATGGCTTTATTTAAAATTCTGTCTTGTTTCATCTGGTGTAAACAGCCAAAATTCTTATTACTGCAAATCTCATCACAAAGCGCGTTGTTAGGACACAGGGTAACAATGTAACTTACTCTGCTAATGTTTACACTCGTAATATTTATATATTATTTGCAAATTAATAACATCATGTGGAACTCTGAATCTGCGTCTAATTGCAGAGTCTTCTACTGTCCACTAGAGTTTGCATTTCAGTCATGAGTGCATGCTTTGAGAGCCTTTCTAAATGAATGAATGAAATACGCTGTTTTCCATCAATATAATTGGCTAATTGGCATTGGACAGGTTTAGAGAACCAAAACAGAGACAGCATTCTGGCAGGGAATGCCTATTTTCAGAGCAGAATAACTGACTTCAGCATTGTTTTTCAGATAAACAAGAATGTTCACTTAGCATGTTTCTTAAATATCTGCATATTATGTTATTTTTATGCTTTAGAAGAGTCAAAAACTTACATATAGCACCTTTAAGCCTGGCTCACACTGTGTGATTTTTAATAAGACTGCACGAACATGGCTCCTGTGTCACACCGTAAGAGCTCAGCTGTCATAATGTCTTTGTTCCACACAATTCCTACACTTTGTCCCAACACAAATCGATTATGTTAATCTAATTGTTTTTACAAATTTAAGTGGATTAAACATAAAACAATTAAGAATTGTGTTATTACAGCTCATTTTAAATAAGGAATTTGAAAAGTAATTTTCTGAGTGTAAACAACAAACACGCGTCAAACCATCCATCCATGTCACTTTCACTATCCCATGTTCTGAAATTATACCTCACGGCGAACATAAACAATCTGTACTGGGAATTTTGCTCACAGTGTGCCTCAATAATAAAACCAGAAAGAGAAAAGTTCTGACATTTACAGTACCTGCGATGGTTTGAAGTTGTCGCTCTGATTGCATCATCAGATTTGGTGCTCCTATTGGTACTTAGATTGATGCTCGTCATAGCTGTTATCACATTGCAGGAAAATGTCTGAAATTTTAGGACACTGCCAGAAGTGCATTGAAGGGAAAATTTGTTTGCAACGACCACTAAGCGACTGTCGGTAAACATGTCAAATTCATGTCAAGGATTTCCCAAATTTGTCTCAGAACTCCAAATTGTAGAAATCCCACAGTGTGAGCAGGGCTTTAGCCAGGTTTCAAAGTGCATATTAAGCATTAACGTATCTTCATCACAGCTAGATTTCTGCCCCTAGGTTACGCAGATTTTGCTCCACATGTAAACACATCATGTCTTTTTCTGTGGCACACAACACTCAAAAAAAGAAGACATTTGCTGTTTGTTCAAACTACTAACACAATTCTTGAATTTTTAGTTTTTTTTGGGACAGCTTAATTGTTTTATGTTCAATCCACTTAAATTTGTAAAAACTGATAAGCTAATTTAATTCCTTCATGCTGTCCCAACACAAGTTAATTGTGTGGAACCCAACATTTTTTGCAGTGCACAAGTGTTTTTAAACCACTGAAGTCACATGGCACTTTTCGACAATGTTTTTGGTATTCTAGACGTTGTATGTCTCTTTACTGTTGCTCTCTATGGGTTATGTGTAGGGTTGGGTACTGAAACCTGGTGCCATTATAGCACCGGTACCAATGCAACCGGTATGCACCGGACCAAATCAGCATATGAATTTCGGTGCCTAATTCTGGTGCCACTGGTGCTGCGACAAGAACGTAAAGCAGGATGCACACCGGAAGCACTGCTCGGCGACGCACAGCTTTGCGCCACGCAGCACCATGCATTTTAGTAATCTAAACATAGGTTTCTATCAGGGTACACACACTGGCGCCGCAAGTCGGTGGCTATCCGCAGCGCCCAGCCACGACTCAGGACACTGTTCATATTTCTGCCATGCCACAGAGCGCCATCTGAATAGTTTCATTTTAAATAACATGCGAATGTGCGCGTCTGGTGTGTGATACTTTCAACTGTCATGTGCGCGCCATGTCACGGTTCTGAGCGGCGCATCCGGTGTGTGATCCCCTTAATAAGAAGCATCAAGAGGTGCATCAAAGGCACACATAAGTACGCGTTGTGTCACACCATCTCTAAATATTTAATTCTAAACAGCTTTAAAGGATACGGACACAGCGATGTCAGGCGTTTGCTCTTGTGTCTTATAGACGGCAAAGCGTGCAGTACGGTGCATGCAGTGAGCGACTCCCTTCATCAACACGCATGATCGCATTCATCTAACTTGCTTAAACTAAGCATTCTAAAGTATGGCTATATTTTACAAGCAAGAATTCTGACACACCAACATGCAGCAGATGCTTTACAAAAGTTGTGTGTAAGGGGGGAAACACGTCAAACTCATGGAATCATCTTAAAGGTGAGGAATGGACTGTCTTTGACAGCTTGTGACATCATCTGGCACTTTCAGTGAGAACGTTTACATGGAGACAAATACTCTGATTTTATTATGATTAAGACAATACTCTGATCAAGAGTCTACCACGGAAACACTGATTTTTGATTATCTTAAAGGACCACAGACACAAACTGCGGATGAAACATTTATAGGCTGGTTACGCTATGACGTTAATGGATCTATGTGCTGTAACATATAACTGGCAATCATGAATGTAACATTCAAAAAGCAACTCATGTAAACACCTGAATCATGTTATTGTCTTGTTCAGATTAAGGCAAATCATTAGATCACTGATGTCTATGTAAAAGTAGTCACAAGCCCCAAACCTAGAAAAAAGGTGTTCCCTGATTTTGATGACAGCCTTTCCACAGGTTAATAGTAAGCTAATGTAATGTTAATAGCATAATGCAAATCTTGCATTCATGCTAACAAACAAATGATCAAAAGAAATATATTATTGCTATTCAAATATATAAAATATGAATTAATGTTTACTTTAAACGTATTGTAAATATTTATATTGTTCAATTATAATGATTACAATTTTTTTGGGGACAAATAATTTTGTGGCTAAAACGTATTGGTTTAGGCACCGTTTTGGCACCGGTACCATTTTAAAAGTATTGATTTAGCACCGGTATCGAAATAACCCCAAACGATATCCAACCCAGTTATGAGAGAGCTCTCTGACTTCATCTCAATTATTTTCATTTGTGTTCTCAGGGGATTGGAACAACATGAAAAAATTAGCAACAAAAATTAACAACATAATATTCACTTTTGAGTGATCTAACCCTTTAAATTCTAAATCACAAGGTCTCTGGATAGCATGGATCCTGTGTGAATAGGGCTTTTGACTAAAATGTGCATGATAGTACACCATGTATATGTTTTTATGACCATCAAGCAACACTGGATGACAAAAGCGTGTCTTGTGAGATAGATGTTGCGCCTCTGTGTGGTGTGAAGTGTCTCTTCTCATTGGAATGAAAGTCTGAGCTGAGTCGACAGCCCCAGCAGCAGGCAATATCCCCTGCTTTCAAGCCTTTGCTCTGGATGGATTTGGTTAGTAAATGGTGACAGGGGGTCGGCCATGCCTGAGAGGAGAGGGGAATGAGGAAACAAGTGTTTGCTCCGCGGAGCCCAAGAGATGCAGGAAACAGCCGCTGTGATGTCCCGTCACCTGAAAGGCATATGAAAACAGACACACACATCTGTTATCCAAATGTTAACTCCAGGCGCCTCGTGTTGTCTCGGTGGAGAGATGGGGAACGGGGTTGTGGATGGATAAAGAGCCTCCTTTGAGGAGGATTGGGTGCGCAATAGTGGGAAATAGTAGATGATATAGGAGAAGAAGAAAAAAAATAGGTGAAAACTAATATTTTTGCTTTCGTTGTTGTAATGACATAACTGTACGACTTTCTCTTCTTGGTTTTAGCCAGTTGTGAAAAAGGAATGCAAACAAAAATGATTCATTCATTCATTTTCCTTGAGCTTAGTCCTTTAGTTATCAGGGGTTGCCACAGTGGGATGAACCGCCAACTATTCCAGCATATGTTTTATGCAGCGGATACCTTCCAGCCGCAACTCACTACTGGGAAACACCCATAGATTCTCACATTTACACCTGCACTCATACACTACGGTCAGTTTTGCTTACCCAATTCACCTATAGCGCATGTCTTTGGACTGTGGGGAAAACCGGGCCACCGGTCACGAATATGGGGAGAACATGCAAACTCTACACAGAAATCCCAACTGGACCAGCCGGGACTCGAACCAGCGACCTTTTTGCTGTGAGGCGACAATGCTCTCCATCAACCACTCAGCCACCATGCGGCCATAATGTAATGTACTAACCACTGAGCCACCGTGCCACCCCAAACAAAAATCAATGAATCTAAAAATAATTTCAAAAATAAATGTATATCGCAGAATTGTTTGAAGAACGGTCAATAATATTTAACTTGCTAAATAAAAGCTCTGTATTTTAATTCCTGAAAGCAAAGAAATGAAAACGAATCAATCAATAATTCCAAACAAATATTGATAATTGTGGGTCACAGGATTGTGCAGAATGGTCAGTAATCTTTCACTTGCAAAATTAAAACTCTGTATTTCAACTCTTGAAAGCAAAGATACAAAACTGCTTATTCACTTCGTTGCATATTCACAATTGAGCAATAAAAATGTTATTAATATAATAAAAATATTATTAGTAGTTGCAGTTTTTAATGAATGTCTAGCTGTTAACAATACAATATGTTTAAATGCATATAATAATTCCATTTAAAGCAGTGATTTTTATGTACAAATAAAACAAATGCAAATAAAGTGTTTCAAATATTGTTTGTGGAAAACTATTGGCAAAATATGTAGCAAAGTTTTCAACTGCAAAGTTCTGATTTAGCGTAATGGTCAAATAATTAAAAAAATAAATACAGTTTGTGTCAGAATCATTAGCCCCCCTTTGAATTTTTTTTCTTTTTAAAATATTTTCCAAATGACGTTTAACAGAGCAAGGAATTTTTCACAGTATGTCTGATAATATTTTTTCTTCTGGAGAAAGTTTTATTTGCTTTATTTTGGCTAGAATAAAAGCAGTTTTTAATTTTTTAAAACCATTTTAAGGTCAAAATTATTAGCCCCTTTAAGTTATATGTTTTTCGATATTCTACAGAACAAACCATCATTATACAATAACTTGCCTAATTACCCTAACCTGCCTAGTTAACCTAATTAACCTAGTTAAGCCTTTAAATGTCACTTTAAGCTGTATAGAAGTGTCTTGGAAAAGTATCTAGTCAAATATTATTTACTGTCATCATGGCAAAGATAAAATAGATCAGTTATTAGAAATCAGTTATTAAAACTAATATGTTTAGGAATGTGTTGAAAAAATCTCTCTGTTAATCATAAACTGGGGAAAAAATAAACAGGGGGCTAATAATTAATGGAGGCTAATCATTCTGACTTCACATAATGAAGTTAAATATATCTGCATTTGGTCACCTTGGAATTCTAAGGTTCTGTCTGCGTTCTGAATGATTTTGAGATATTGAATTTCAAAGTTTTTGCATTCCATGGAGCAAACAGTATGTGTGTAACATTTATTTTTTGAATAAAAAGTCTTAAAATGTAAAACAAAAAAAATCCCATAATGTAAAGAAGTTGTCATTTAAAAAAACTCAGTTTTGACAAAAATAGATAGAACCTTCTAAGATGATGATATGTATTATTTATTTATCTGTTGGTTTCCTCCAGGTGCTCCGGTTTCCCCCACAGTCCAAAGACATGTGCTATAAGTGAATTGAATAAACTAAATTGATCATAGTGTATGAGTGCATGGGTGTTTCCCAGTACTGGGTTGCAGCTGGAAGGGCATCCACTGCATAAAACATATACTGGAATAGTTGGCGGTTCATTCCGCTGTGGCGACCCCTGATAAATAAGGAACTAAGCCAAAAATAAATAAATAAATGAATGTATGTTTTATGGTACATTTGAGGTCTGAAGGCATGTAACATTTTATATCAACCTATTATCATTTTCTGCAAATGAATGTTCTAAATCAGTGGTGTCCAAACTCAGTCCTGGAGGGCCGGTGTTCTGCAAAGTTTAGTTTCAACCCCATTCAGGCACACCTGGGCTAGCTAATCAAGCTCTTTCTAAAAACATACGTGCAGGTATGTTAAGGCAAGTTGGAGCTAAAATCTGAAGGACACCGGCCTTCCAGGACCAAGTTTGGGCACCCCTGTTCTAAATGATAATATTCTGCATATTTGATCAGTTCATCTTTTGATGGTGTGGTAAACTTAGTTACCAAAAATACATGTTAATCAGCAAAATGCAAACAAAACAATAATGAATAAAATCGTCCCGGTTTAACCCTTTATAGGGCACTCATTTACAGTAAATATTCACTGAAAAAAACCCTGGATTGTTACTGGGGCTTATAACAAGACTTTTGAACTTTTATGACTTAAGAAAATACATAGATTATAATCAATGTCAATGAAGTTACCATATATGATTCTTCACCCAAGACATGCAAATACACGTGCAGTAGATTTGACTATATAGAGCAGATATATTTAACTATGCTCCTGTAACACCAGGATGAGATTTCAGGTACCTGTTTGAAGATTCCCAGCATTCCAGAAGAGGAATAAATAAAAGAGCAGAGCACCTGGTGCAGGACGGCCAGCACTGCTGCACAGAAACACTCTCCTCTTACAAACACTAAAGCACACTTCTGTCTGTCAGTGTGAATTTATATGTGAAGGAAATGTGATACATCAGTACTAAGTGTGAAGTGGTCATATGGATTGCATTAAACACTTGTGAGCATTGGCACCGGTGAAGGAACAGTAAACCAGACATAGTCAACCATGAGATAGTTGTCATCATTTGCTACTGGTGGTGCAATTCCCACGTATGTGTACAAGCTCATCTGTCAAGTAGCTCTAATTGTCTCACGTAGGCAATGTACACGCTATGCATGTATGTTATCTACCGTGTCTGTCTATATCCATCTCCTTTTAATTGTATCGTCTGTTTAATTTGTTTTATCCATCATTTATCTATCAGTTCATCATCAATTGTTGATCTGTCCATCCATCCGTCCGTCCGTCCATCCGTCCGTCTATCTATTCTATTCATCTATTAATTTCTTTCTTTCTATCTATCTATCTATCTATCTATCTATCTATCTATCTATCTATCTATCTATCTATCTATCTATCTATCTATCTATCTATCTATCTATCTATCTATCTATCTATCTATCTATCTATCTTTTATTCTATTCATCTATTAATTTCTATCTATCTATCTATCTATCTGTCTGTCTGTCTGTCTGTCTGTCTGTCTGTCTGTCTGTCTGTCTATCTATCTATCTATCTATCTATCTATCTATCTGTCTAAATGTCTATCTATCTATCTATCTATCTATCTATCTATCTATCTATCTATCTATCTATCTATCTATCTATCTATCTATCTATCTATCTATCTATCTATCTATCTATCTATCTATCTATCTATCTATCTATCTATCTATCTATCTTTCTATCTATCTATCTATCTATCTATATCTTTTATTCTATTCATCTATTAATTTTTCTATTGATCATTGATCTATTCACCGTTTGTTCCTTCTGTCCATTTCTTCTTTAGCTGTTTATTGTTTCCATCCATCCATCCATCATTTCATTCATTCATTAGTCTATTTGTTCATCTGTTCTGTCCATAAGTCATTCATCTATCCATCTATTTGTATGTACATTTCTCCATTAAATGTTCAGTCTATGTTCTTTTTTCATTCTATTCATCTCTTTATTAATCTATCAATCTATCTATCTATCTATCTATCTATCTATCTATCTATCTATCTATCTATCTATCTATCTATCTATCTATCTATCTATCTATGTCTGTCTATCATTTTTTCAGTCCATCATTGATTCATCCAAAGATCAATACAGATATTGTTTGTTCAGTCTTTCCTCTATCTTATATTTATATATATACCCATCCATAATCAGTTGTTCATTCTATCCATCCATGTCCTACATTTGATATATGCATCCATTTATCTTTCTATCCATCTGTCCATCCATCCAATTGCAAACCTGCATTCTGTTTGTCACCTCAATTCAGATGTACTTTGTGTCAGTGTCTTCTTTCCTCTTAAATAAGAAAAAATGTTCCAAAAATATGTGTAATTAAGTGTAAATGTAGCTAATGTCTGTCTATTTCCATCTATTTCCAAGTGAATGATCAAGTTTGTGCTCTAATGTTGCTTGGCCTTCACCAAGAGCTGGTCTTAGAAATGACATTAAGAAATAAAAAAACACTGAACTGATTGTTGATGGTCAGTTCAAAATGGATGTTTGTGCCATTTCTCCATTAGAGCCTGCAGCAAAAAACATATGTCATATCCGATCTTGTCAAAACGCATATCAAAAAGAGCGAGAAGAGAGAAAACTTTATTCAATTGCAAATTGCCTGCAGAACGAAGCCTCTCATAGAGTTCCGCTTCTTTCATCTGTGGAATTCGCTCGCCGGAGCAGATTAGATTTGAAGGAATCTGCCGGACTCAATGCCTCTATTGGCAGCTGTGCTAGAACAGAGCGATGCGCTGCTGGGATACAACATTTCCCTCTTGGAGAACATGACTCATTAATCAAATATTCATACAGGCAGCATCATAAATAAGACTAGAACACAAAGTCTCCTCAAAACCGTCATGCCTTCCAGCACAAGCCCCCTTTCATGTAACACTGACAGAAAGACTGGCATGTTGCTTCACCCCTTAATGTCACAAACTTCCTTTCCTCAATGCCTCGTTTCCTAAATTCAGCCCAGCATGAATTTACTGATCAGACACTGGAAAACACTGAGACGATGGGCTTATTGTGCTGTGCTGCTTTAGTCTTCACGACATCCAGTGCTGAGACAGGCGAGGATTTATTCTGCTTGGTCTCACAGAAGGGTAACTTGTTCCCCCAACCGGACCCCATAATTGAAGGCCATGACCTTATTAATATAAGAATTTGTATTTAACATGAAAATAGCACAAGCATTGCCCAAACGGAACAGAAACAGAGGAATTGACCATGGCAACATTGAGTCCAACAGAAAGATATTTTCTTTCTCCCGGAAAAATGGCGTAATCGCCCGATACAGATTTGTTCCATTTGGCCAAATGCGAGTCATTTACATTTGATGGGAAAGATGAGTTAATAGATTGAAAATAGCTCAAAAACACATTTTTGCTGGTCATTAAAGGATGCAAGACAAAGTACAAAATAAGAGTGTTGATTTTTTTGTTTATTTATTCATGTTAGGTTTATTGTACATTTCTGAATCGACAAATATTAAACTGAAATGTGCATTGTGCAACAGAAGTATGATACTGAAATACATTGCGATAAACTGCAACGCTTAAAACTGGTTGAAATTAATAAACGAAACTGAAATTAATTAACGAAACTGAAATTAATTAACGAAACTGAAATTAATTAACGAACACAAAATTATTGTGGGTATTCACTGCACTAGCATTCTGGTCAATGCTCAGTACTTTGGTTCAAAAGTGTTTATAAACAAATATGCGAGATATTATTTGCAGTACAATACAGTCACGTTGACAATGTTATTAAATAGATGCCTTATAATTAAATAAGGCATAATTTAATAACAAATTAATCCTTCATTCATCTTGATTTATGTTTTCCATTACACCATAAAAAAATAAAGTGAGCTCCCAAAAACTAGTAAGATCTTTGCAGCTCTGAAATTATTGTTTCATATATTGGCATTAAACGACTAATGTTGTTAACTGACATTAGTTGACACAACACAGCAACCTCTAAACATTATGCAATTCTGAGTGTTCCTCACACAGGTGAGTGGGCTTGACAAACCACCGGTAGAACCCACTCTTTCAACTCTCTCACACTTAAACCCCCCCAAAAATGCTTTTTTCGAAGGTGAGTGGGTTTGACAAACCACCTGAAGAAACTCACTTCTCTCTTTTAAAAACAAACACTCCCCATACTAACTCTAGCACTTAATTCTCTGAGCATTAACAGTACCTTTGTATAATTAGCCCTTCTTGTGTGTATTACCTCTTCATATTGAATCGCTGAATGCCTCCTCACTTGTAAGTCACTTTGGACAAAAGCTTCTGCTAAACAACTAAATGTAATTGTAAATTAATTTATGTAATATCTAACATTTTCTGCACATATCAATGCTCAATTATTATCATTTTTTCCAAAAATATGGCAGAAGCAGCTTTTCAGTCTATCACTGCTAAATATCATTTAAAAGTTAATTAGGTTCTGATTTAATTCTATGCAATACAGTGTTTTCTACTCCCTTACGAAGGCACGTTATTCCTCCAGTTAATGTAACATAAAACATACCAAAATAAAATGTAAGTTCTGTGATTTCATTTATGTCTTTCAAAAATGAGACTAGATATATACTTGATTCTTAGTTTAAAGAAATAGTTATCTACATGTACCTAAAAACATGATTCTGTTTGAGAACTTCTTGTTAAAAAAATAAACATATTCACCCCCAGTGTCTGTTAGAGTTAAATGAACACGCTGAAATGTTTGCAGGGTGATTTCTGCATTCAAATTTGCTTGCAAGATCTAGAGGTGTTGGCATCAGTATCAGGGTTCAGTTAAATGGTCTGAAACTCTGTGATGCTAGTGCAGGCACTGTATGTAGATGTTTGTAAAATGTCCTTTTCTGAAATAACAAAACATGAGAACAGGGGTCTTATAGTTTAGACCCATGCAGTTCTGATTTGTGGTGTATCACTTGCTTTTTTGGTTACCAGTTTATAGCATTAAAGCAGCACAAAGTCTCCCGATGTTGCGCCTGCTTTCCTTGCGTCGCTGATAAAAGGCCATTCTCGCTTTTCTACAGCAATCGAAAGTTCATAATCCTTCCCGTGGCCTTTCATGATGGTGAATGCAGGGTACTTCTCTTTTGATGAGGGCTGCAGAATCTGGCACAATAATAAACACAGTTCAACTTAAGATTTATCTAAATTAAAAAGGCAGATAGCAGATTCTGTTATAATACATAACATCTGCCCCTCACTGTGTAGTCTCAGCTGGAAACAGAAGTCCCAGATTTTCAGTTACACAGTTAAATGCTGCCACCTGCTGACAAATGTAAATAACTGGCATTTACAGCTAAAGGCTTGATTTTTTTTTTGTCTGTTTTATCTTAACCCTTTTCTTTTAAACAATTTAAAAAACTCTTTTTTATTTTAATATAGCTTAAAGTATAATTTGTTCCTGTATTGAAATAGATTAATGAATAAATAAATCAGTGTAAAGCTGAATTTTTAGCAGTTATAAGTCTTCTAATTCTTTATTTGATGAACATACTTTAAAAATATATAATATATAAACATATAAAATAAAATAGACTCTTAATAATGTATAAATATGTAGTATAAAAATATCTTAATTAATACTTAGTCTTCAAAGATTCTTTCTTTGTTGGACATATTTAAAATATACAGTATATTCATTCATTCATTCATTTTCTTTTCGGCTTATTCCCTTTATTAATCCGGGGTCACCACAGCAGAATGAACTGTCAACTTATCCAGCACATGTTTTAGGCAGCGCATGCCCTTCCAGCCGCAACCCATCTCTGGGAAACATCCATACACACTCATCCACACTCATACACTATGGACAATTTAGCCTACCCAATTCACCTGTACCACATGTCTTTGAACTGTGGGGGAAACCGGAGCACCCGGAGGAAACCCACGCAAAATATACAGTATAATATATAATTAATGCATAATATAAATAATATACACCAAGGGTGCCCAAACATTTTCGTATAAAGGGCCAAAAACCAAATATCATTATGAGCTGTGGGTCGAAGGTAAATATACCATACTAATAAATATACCAACTATATTACATTAAAGTTGCCATGGGTAATTTCCTAATTTATTTAATAATATTTAAAAACAAATCAATAAAAAACATTACTTATCAAATTAACTAATGCTGGATAACTGTTAAATTCAATGCTGAATACACTAGTCGAGCAGAATCTGCCATTGCCTTGATTTGCTTACCAAAGTCTCTGCACTGTCCTCTATCCATCAGGTATGTACATTTAAACTAAATCTGATTCATTTACAATATTTATTTAAACATTTCATTCCAATTAGCGTTTAATAATAAAACAAACAAACAAAAGATTATATTAGATTTGAAAAGAAAATCTCTAAACAGTCCCTCTCTTTTTAGATGGGATGGCAGGCCAAATCAAAGGTTACTGCAGGCCAACTTTGGCCTGCGGGCCCTAGTTTGAGCATCTCTGATATAGACTCAATAATATATATATAATTTATATAATATATAGACCATTTCAAAGTGGTCATGCTTGTTATCAAACTATTTCATCACTTTAAAAAGAGGTAATTCAATCATAACTTAATGTTAAAAAGCGATCATAACATTATTTATCAACATGTGGCTCTTTTTGGATTCTCGGAAGCTATAGAAATTAAAAATGTAAACAGTAAATATGTTGGGACCATTGTTTTTGTTTACATCCCTCAAAATGGTCTATAGAATAATACTTGGTTATCTTTACTTAATAAAGGTGTGTCTTTACAATTAAAAATAATTTCCTCACAATGGAATGCATTCATGTTGAGCTAAAGTATTAACAAATTTCTTATTTTTTCTTACTCTGACCAATTTTTGATGTAAATCAGACAAATCAGCTCATCAAAACAATATTAAACATTAAAACATTTTGCTGAAGTTTGCTCACCTTTGACAGTTCATTGGCAATTTTTTCAAAGTGTTCAACACTTTTTGAGTAGAATCCGATCGTACAGCTCGGGTCCATTTTACTGAAAGACATTTTCTTTGGTGATGGGCAATGAAACGACTTTGAAGATGAAAACAAAAAGATCAAATATCAATTTAAATGAGTCAAACAAAGCCACCTGTTTCCCATGTTTGTGAAATCACAGTGATCCATATGCACATCAGAAGCATAACCTATAAATTTTCATCCATAATGTCCATCTAAACAGTAATAGGTGTGTGAAACCGATCAGCCAGTGCGGTTCCAGATGATGGATGCGCGTTCATGTGAAACGTTCAAATTGCAGAAATAAAAGATTCCACTTTTTGACACATTTTTTGACAAATGTTGAATTCTGCCCGAGATCTGAAAGGCTTGGACAGCTGAGCTAAAAGTATGGCCCAATATTTCTGCCTTTCGCCAAGCCACTTTCCACAGCGCACAAAAAGCGTAAAAATAAGTTATGATGCTGAAATATAAAATCGCCGAAGCTATATAAAACACGTTGGAGCTGATACAAAGTACAGAGCGATGTGTAAATCTCTTGTGTTCGATAATTGAGTGTGGAGGTCTACTTTCAGATTCATACCCTTAAGTACAGAAACTATTAAATTCACATCACTGTGCGCCGGTCAGCTTTTTGTAATTCCACATTACCTGCAGAGGGAAATCGCTTGTGCTGACATCCACAAAAGACTGACAGTAATGAGGATCCATGTAAATCAAGCTGTCATCTGCAAGGACAAAACAAAAGACAAGTTATTCAAAAAACACAGTGATTATTATAATGCATATCCTTGGCCAATTTCTATGCAGAGCAGCTCAAAGTCACCCACCTCGGTTAGGTTTCAAACAATCAAACATGAGATTTTTTATTTTGGGGGGTGGGGTGGGGGGGGGGGGGGTATGGGGGGGGTGTTGTTCCTAAATTCGAATGTATTAAATGCTGCATAATCGAATCTGGTTGAACAAGCACATTCTTTATGCCTCAAAAGGGGGCTGTCATTTAATTTTGCTGTGGAGAAATTACTTTTACAAACACGCAATTATATTAGATCATTTGCATATGATGAATGCGGACGGCCGCTCGGAGATGGCAGGGAGAATGTATTGCTTGTCATTTAGACATCATCGCAGAGTGCATTTCAAATTGCTAAAATGTAAATGCATAAATATTGACTACCAACATATACAACTGAAGGTTTCCAGAGGCTACTGAAGGTGATGGAGATTGGGCTACTCTGGGTAACTCTGAAATCCATGCAAGCTGCTTATGGAAATGCAGAAAGCCTGCTATTTCATGATAAATGGTGTAGCGTTTTTGATGGGTGCAGTAAAAACAAAATAAGCTTCTCTGATGGTGTTGGCCTTCTCTTTGCATGCATTCGTTTACTTTTTCTCTTAGGAACTAGCTACAACCTATTTTATGCGCATTTTGGAAGACTGCATAAATATGCTTATTGGAAACATCAAGATGCGGATTTTGAAAATATGCATAAAAAGATTCATCTGAGATTTAACTGAGTAAGATAAACTTTCTATTCAATACGGAAAAAAGTGCATGAAGTACATTAGCAATATCACATGAGTAGCAGTGCGATATGGCTTTAAAGGGTGCAGGCCGAGTACCTTAGTGCCCCACCAGTGACGATATACAGCCATATCACACTGCTTAGTGTGATGTCGCGTTTATACAACAGTTCAACAGCATAATCGTGTATATACAAATGAAAAATTAAACACAGAGAGTCTCAAAAATCCTTTTGTACTTTACAAACGTCACTTTAGAGCTAGTACTTGAATGATTCTCTAGCATAATATCTAAAATTATGACAAAAGAGGTGATTCTGCTGACATTTTAAGATGATATGGCTGAAAGGCATGAAATACCATCAGTCTACAGAGATTTCCTAGTTTTTTCTCCCCATGCGGTCTCTGTTGCCATCTTGGGGTGGTCAACCATTAATTTCTTAGCTCTGCATGTTGATGCGTTGAATCTCCGAAATTATAAATATGTTAAAATAGGCACTATCTTTATAAATAAACTCCAGAGTTGCAATCTAAATAACTTCCTTCTTGCCTAAAAAAACCCTCAAAAAGTACATTATGTTGTCCAACAACTGCGATATTTGTTAAACTGTAGTGAGTTTATTCCACTGCTTGTAACTCTATGTGGGCGGAGTAATACACAACGGTGAAGAGGCTGT
Source organism: Danio aesculapii (assembly GCF_903798145.1). NCBI lineage: Eukaryota > Metazoa > Chordata > Actinopteri > Cypriniformes > Danionidae > Danio > Danio aesculapii. The sequence goes on from NC_079440.1 coordinate 34,653,145, forward strand.
AGGAGTGCTGTTATAACAGAATATCACACAGCTATCAGCCAATCAGATACAAGAACCAGACAGAACAGTTGTATAAACAGTGGGAAATGTTGTTTTGGTCATTCTAATATTTAGCCAAAGTCCGTCAAAGTGGTTCGTTATTATCCCTAACCAGAATAGAACTGTGCGCCTTCTATGTGTTTCATCTTAATCTTGTCACATGTTGCAGTGCCCTCTTTTGGACACTTGAGGGCACTAGGTTGTTTTGTAGTTTAACTTCATTTGCTACAATCCTTTGCACTTCTGATTGTATTCTGTTTCAGCTGTTTCTTGTTTGTTAATTTAGCCCTGTCTTTATAAACCCTTTTGTCTTGTGTTTTAGTTGCCTTAGGATTTTGTTAGCACCTCATGCCTGGTATGTTTGTTTGGTTTTCTAGTTTTGTATTTGCTTAATCTTGGATTCTTGTTGGTTTTTTGTTAACATTCCTACCCTGTTTTTGTAGTCGCCTATTTTGAGATTTTTTGTTAGTTCTTTTGTCTGGTCTCAGTTCTAGATTTTTGTGTCTTGTTTGTAGTTCCTGTGCTAGATTAAGAACCCTTGTTTTTGTCAAAATTGCTGCACTTGGATTTTTGTGTTTTGTGACTCCCCACCTCGTGACAAATCTTCTGAGGTGCAAGTAATTTATTAAATGAAAAAAGGTCCACAGTGGTTTCTCTACTGCAGCAAATTCCATTTTTCTTTTTGATATTTGGCGCCAGTTTATCAGGAAGTGACGAATTTGTTCTCTTTGACTCATTGGATTCCTATTCCAGTTTTGCCGATAAGTCTAATTCACATCTTTTCATTTTCATGATTTTTGACTAAAAGACTAACCTTGAAATCCAACAAAATAGTAAGCCTGTTTTGGTTTTCCTCCAATGATGCCAATACAGTACTCTAAGCTTAAAATACTCTGTGGAAACAAGAAAAAGAGCAGTTAAGATAAGAGTATTGCCACATCTTTAGCAAATATTGCTCCGTTTTCGCCACTGTGTAAAAGGCTGCTTTTCAAAGCCTCACCTTGACAAAATTTAAGTATTCTGGGTTGATCTTCTCTCCACCCAGTCTCACAGGAATGAGGATAACAACAGCTCTACTATCAGGTGAAGCTCCAGAATCGAGTCCCTGAGGATCACCGTGGCTTTCTGTCCGTGCTGAATGGCTATCAATAACATCAGCACTGTACACTGCAGACAATCAATAACAAAGAGGTCAACGACACGGCCTTTGTCTGCTCTGCTCTCTCTGTCGAGTGAGATAAATCCAGCTGTTAGTAAATTTAATTGCACTTGCAGGCTTACAATAGACGTGTTATTTGCAGAGCTTTTCAGTGGTATATAGAGACACTAGCACTTAAAGGTTTGCGATGTCATTTAATCATGATAATTTTTAGTATCACTGTGCCAGTCTCTGCATAAGCTGAAAATACTTATTCCTATTTAAGAACGTCATTTGTCAAAAAAAAAAAGGTTTTTAAATGTGTCTTTATGGCAAATTTTGATCAATTAATGCTTCTTATAAATGCATTCAATGTGAATGTATTATTGTCTTTAATTAAACTGACCCCATACTTTTAAACAGTGCTGTTGTTCATATATATTTTGTTGATACTGTTCTAAAGACTGAGAAAAAGTATAAAAACTATACATAAAGTTTGGTCCAAAATTACATTTGTAAATTTGTAATTAAGAAAAATAAAAAATTACAATAAACATTAGAATGTGGTTTGAATAATTATATTTTTAAAATGTCAGTATAGCAAATGTTTATTTACCTAAAACACCTTAAGAACAAACATAACTTGATAGCATCGCAACACATATTTTAAAAATAAATGTAAATGTATAAATTAAAGTAATAAATATATTATTATTTTGTAGAACTTTTTTCCTAAATTATTTTATATATTTTTTAATAAGAACAAATCAGAATATGCATTTTGTTTGATTTTTACATGAATATGTGTTATACTTAATGGCAACTGAACTTTATTTAACCCATATTTTAATACTTTTGTGTTCTCAAAAGTTAAAAGAATAAATAAATTCACTTTTGTATATTTAATTTGGTGCACACACCAAAATGGAAAATCTTCTCTTTGACCTTATACAAAAATCAGCTGATGATCGATAATAAAGCATTTGGCATGCTGTCCCAGGAGAGAGCCCTGAGCTCAGAATATACGATCTGAGCCAGGCTATATCACAGTGTATTATGGATATGTATTGGGCATATATGGCTATATGAAGAGAGAATTAGAGCAGGATGGGGTGTCATTCCTACCGGTAAATGTGCGTTTCATGTAAAATACGAAAGTGAAAGTATGCTGAACTATTAATGAGAGCTGTTTATCCGTTAGGAAAATTGACCAAACAGCAGTCTTGGTTTATCTGTTATTTCTCTCTATAATGTTAAGCCTATAATGCATAAGCCAACTGCTATGTATGAGAAAGTCTTACCTCTCTTCTATATTTAGTGGCGATGTCTTTGGGTGTCACCTTTCAAAATTAATGTCTTATTGCTCATCGTCATAAATTAAAATAAAGACGCATGACAGCTGAGCGGGACAAAATAAACCATGAAACTCTGACCAATGTGAAGAGAGTTTACTCGCACGTGACTTGTTTTAGCACTTTTGGTCCGTTTAGAAACTTTGCCGTGTGAAAGCGAACCGCACCAAGAACAAAGAGCAACATTGTAACAATTTTAATCCCTGTTTCAGAACAAGAGAATTGATCCACAGGTGTGAAAGCACCCTAGGAGTTTGTCTATGATGCCACTTTGGATTTGTCAATTTACTTATATTGCATGTCTTTGGACGATAGGAGGAAAGCAGGGAACCTGGGTAAAACCCACGCAAGCAGGGGGAGAACATGCAGACTCCACACAGAAACGCCAACTGGCCTGGTAATGACTCGAACCAGTGAAATTCTTGCTGTGAGGCAACAGTGCTAACCACTGGGCTGCCATGCCACCCTATCTGGAAAAGGAAGGAGGAGTAGGGGTTGAAGGGGGGATTCTTCAAGACGAAGATGACTGAGGTGAGAAACTCTGGTTATTTATAGTGAGTATCAATCATAAGAACGTGATTCTCTCAAAAATGGTTTATAAATAAACTGCACAAAGTAGCATTTTGGAGATAAATATGTGAAATTTCCTTTCAAATTTAAATTAATTAGAATTTTTCGTAAAAGGATAGTTCACCCAAAAAATTTTAATATATCTATTATTTACTCCCCCTCAAGCGGTTCCAAATCTAAAGAGTTTCTTTATTCTGTTCAAATTAGATAAAATAAGGATTAAATGTTAAAAGAAGATATTTGGAAGAAAACTGAAAACCATTAACTTCTAAAAAACAAAAACTATTTAAGTCCATGGTTACAGGATTTCCAGCTTTCTTTAAAATAAAAAGAAAGACAAATGAACAAGTGAAGGATGAGAGTTTTGAGTGAACTTTCTCTTTAATATTGCAAATCAGTAAATCATATTTGCCTTTCTGCAAAAGAGTTTAAATTGTCCATACCTGTGCAGTCCTGTGCTACATAAACACTTATGCCTTTCAGCATTGCATCAACTGCCTCATCAACAGCTTTTCTAAAAAAAGAAAGAGAGTGACGGCTTCATTGACATTTATTATAATGGACAATGGGTGGCATAAAAGACTTTCAAAAAAATTAAAGAAAAAAATAGCAATATATAATATTCACCAGTCATTACCTCAGTATGTGTGCTACCACTGCTGGGCCGTACCAATCTCCTGCCTGTTTTCCAGAGGTCATTCCTAGCTGCACTAGTCTGTGGATTCCCAGCTGTGCTGAGGGTCCATCCCCAAACCAGGATACAATAGTACGATGATATGTCTCTTTCAGATATGAGTCGGCCTCCTCAGCTCTTCCTTGAGCAGGACAGAGAGGCTGAGTGGCCTGTGCTCGTTCCCCCTGAATGGAAGCCTCTAATGTGGCCACGAGTCTCCGAGCGGCACTGCTGGTCCACGTTTCTGTATCCAAGGGCTCCAAAGTCAGTGCTTCTGACCACTTCCAGTCTGGTGAGACACAATTTGTAAAAAGTGTATATTTAAAATGATTTATAATCATAAAAAACAATAATATAAATACAGTGCAAAAATACACAATTTAAAGCTTAATTGTTTTTCACAGTTTAAAAGTTAATAACCAACGTCTAAATAATAATCTTTATTTTTGTCATTTACCTCATAAATCATAACCATATGGTCCACTTGATCAAAAGTCTTTCAGAAGTCCTGAAAGTTTGTCCTAGATTTCTCTGACAGACATTTCCAAATTTGACTTTTAAATAGACAGTGCCTTTAAGAACAAAAGTCCATTTATGATATTCAGCGTAGTCAGTATTTCACTTTTACTACACTTTATTCTTACAAACAGAGTGGGTGTCTGAAACGGTGGAAGTGCTAAGGGTCATAAAGGTGCTGCTCCTGGCCATTAGGTAATGACCTTGCTGAGTGTCAAGGCCTGTAATTGGCCAATAAGTATATTTTATTAGCCATTAACCCCTTTTTATAGACAGATATTTCTATAATGACATATTTCATTATAGGTGTGGGCTCTGAATGACGCATCAATGTTGTTTTTTGAATGAAGGTATTAAACTGGCAAATGTCGTGGCCTGTTCACCATATTACACAAAAGTGCCCTCCGTCAATCATAGCAGAGCTAATTCATTAGAGTGACAACCTCTGACACTAAAATACCCGGCCCCTGAAATGAAACATTAATACAGAATTTTATAATGTAAATGAGGACATCAAAAGGTTTAAAACTTTGGCTAATTGCTTTTAAGCAACAGAACATCTTTGGTTCTCACAGTCAGCTATTATGTGAAAAAATACTTATAATTATATATCTTAATATATATTTATATACACTGCTGATCCAAAATTCGTAATATTTGGAGATTTTTTTTTTTTATAAAAGAAGCCAAAAATTATTTATAAATTATATGTATTTATACATATACACACAAATACACAAATACTGGGCCCTATCATACACCTGGTGCAATAAAGCACAAGACGTGTTTGGTGCGATCTGTTGCTATTTTCAGACCAGCGCAACAGTAATTTTTACATTTTGTGCCACGTTGTTTAAATAGCAAATCCATTTGCTCCACTTTGTGGACTCATGGGTGTGCTGGTCTAAAAAGGAGAAGCATTAAGGCGCACTGTTTGCACGTTGCTATTTTGAGAAACTAAAATAAACTGTGCCATTGACCAACTAAAAGCTGGTCTAAACTCCAGCGAAGAGCATATTAGTTATGCACCTATGCAGGTCCAAACGCTTACACTTTGCTTACTACACACATGATGTACAGCAATAAACAAATATCTCTAAATATGAAAAAATGTTTAATGTAAATAGCAAATGCGCCATGGCGCGATGCAACTGACTCTTACAGGGAATGGGAGATGAGACTCTGATTGGTTTATTGCAGGTTTTACTCAAAACACAACCATAACTCGTTAAGATAATAAGCACAATCCTGTTAGACTATGCGTTGAGGCACAGAGCATATTTTCCCGTCCTTAAAACAGCAAAAGTGGATTCATACACACCTTTAATGCTTTTGCGCCTTGCGCTTTAGACTTTGCACCTAGCTCATTAAAATAGAGCCCACTATCTTTAAGCATTAGAATTTTGAGTAAAAATACAAGTAATAAAAAGTAAATAAGATCTTTCTGTGAGTAATTAAGATCTTTCTGTAGAACACTAAAAATACTAATTAATCATCACTTTAAATCATTATATTTTGCCACTAATTTGTTGACTAATCATTTTAAATAATTTTTAAATTCATTTTGTATTCTCAGTTATTGTTTTACATTTTCTTAATACAAACACAGGTCAGAATAAGTATATAGTTTATTATTTACATTAATATGTGTGATGTTTAATGAAGATAGAACATTATTTCATCCATATTTTGAATTTTTAATTTTCACAGAAGCAAAAAAAAAAACGTTTTACTTGAATTCTTTCTATGATTGTATGTATATATAAAATGTCAATGTAATTTAGGAAAGTCACCAAAATTTAATATCTCACCTTTGACCAATTTATTATTTGATATTTTATCATATTCTCCCCATAAGCTGAATTTAAAATGTGGGCATCCCTCCATCACAATTTATTCAGATTTGGGCTCATCTCACCTCTACCCAAGATGTGAAGCAAGAGTGCCTGTGCCAATATCATCTGCCCCGCTCGGAGTGTACAACCCCACCCACAGTCTGAAGTGAAGCTGGAGCCCGGAAGAGCAGGAAACTCTTCTCGATAGGTCAGCCAAACTCGTGAGGTGAAATCTTTTCGAAATTCATCAACATTGCCTGTGACAACATCGTCATCTAATGCCTCAGCAGTGCTCTCAGTAGGGCTTTCATCATCTGAAGATACAGTAAGATCAATTATATTACGATATACCAGATAGCAGTATATATTTAATTAAAAAGCAAACAGACAGAAATATTTTACATTAAAAATGACCAATAACTTAAAAACCTATGACTAGTTATGAAATTGGTGTAACTGTTTAGTGTAAAACATCTTACCCACAACCTTGAAGTGGTAGCATTTTCCCAACAAGAATACAGGAGAATTACGACTGAAGGCAGTTTTTGACTTTAAAGCCCAACCTTGAAGAAATTCAAGATTAGTCACGTGCACATTGCATGTCATGATTTTGTCACTTTAAAAGACTGTCAGATGAAAGGACAACAAGCATTATAACATCTTAGTAACATGTGAGATCTGTTATTACATACTGTACTTCACACTGTGCCATGCTGACATGAATTTGGACTTCAGTATCTCCACCTCGTCGGTCCCTTTAGTCTCCATTTTTTCAGCCACGGAGCAAAACCCATCACAGCACGTACAGACTGAATTTCTACAAGAAGTTTTCAGTACGAGCCAAACATGTTATATCGTATACAGAAAGATCTTATTTACTCACATATGAAAAATTATATGTAAATTAAAAGTTTAAACTGAAAAAATAACAGCATCAAAGCACTGGAAAACTAACGTTAACTTTAAAATATAGTTTATAAGACTGGCTAGCATGCTAGTTAGTAAGCTTGTAAGTAAGCATTTAAAAAAAAGTTACAACGCTGTCTAAGAAACCGCAGCGTAAATGCAAACTTTAATTTTAAAAGTATATCTAAATTATAATTTAATATACAACAACGTTATGCTATACCTGCTCACATGCCTTGTTATACTAAAGGAGCCACTGTGCAGCTATTTCTGTTTACATTTTGAGGAAGTGGCGATCTCGTTCGGTCTCGCGGTATTTCCCATTCTCCCGTCAGAAGCATACTTTTATATGGAGATGAGTGATTGATACGGAACCGTTCGAAGAACTGGTTTAAAGACTTTGGTTGACACATGTTGGTGCTTATTACGGGTTTGTAACAATACTAAAAGAAGCTTGTGGTATGTGGTCATGTGGCTTTGAAATTAATCTTTTGGCAGGAGATTGTCCATGTTGCTATAACATATCTTAATAATAATGCATTGTATGTGTAACGATATAACTGACATTCATAGCCGTCACGGTAATATTGCTAGTACGCTTTGTATAACTGTTATTTGTCTATTAAAATCCCTACATGAAGAATACTTTGGCTATTGAATGCGACAGTGAACAGATAAATGGTAATAAATACTGTATGCTTTAGATTCTACTTCAATAAACTGTGTACTGCAGTATAATACAGTTGTAGTAAACATACAGAAGTGGGTCGTTAGTAGATGTTGCATTACCATAAGAAATTAATTTAAGTATATGTTCTTAAAACACTATTTATAAATTAGCCCACTGTAATATGTTTAATTTATTATAGTTTCTACAAAACTGATAAATCTTCCCCCCCCCCCCCCCCCCCCCCCCAATCTTGACAGAACATACCAGCGCAATATCATTGGAAGGTCTCTTATTAGTCAAAGTTCCATACATATTTGGAACTTTGTAATATTTTTGTATTGACAGAAACCTAATTACAGCCTGCAACACACTCCAAACGAGTTGGGTCAGATGCAACATAAAAGTGAAAAAGTTATACAAGGTAACTGTTTGAATCACTCCACAATAAGCAGTTGAAGTAATGCAGGTGGGTTTTGTGTTTGAGTATAAAAGGAACATCTCAGTCTTTCCAAGCAAACATTTATGACTTTGTGACAAAGACTTATTATCACTCTGGCTTCTTGAGAGATGTTGAACAAATTAGAACTTCTTGAAACAAAATTGCAAAGAGTTGAGTTGTTTTACTAAATAGGTTACATATTGGAAATATGCATCTATGGCTTCTTACAAAAAGCCGTACAAATGATATCCACTATAATTCACCAATAAGTAAAATAGTTTTCCACGAGGAGACTCAGACAACGGCAGTCACAGATTGCTGATGATTAGGTCTGATTGTCGAATTTTTTTTATTCCTTATAGATGCGAAACGTAACAATGTCAAGGAATTAACCTGGTCTGTGCAGATAAACTTTATGCCAATCATTGCTTACTCATGAACATTATGCATTAATTTCATACACATTTAAAGGGATAGTCATCAAAAAATATTAAATATTGTCCAGATTTATATATTGTTTTTTATTTAAAACTTTAACAATTAGTGTCTTCAATTCCCAATCAATTAAACATTGTAATGAAAAGAAAAGTTAATATCTTAAAATATGCCTCTGTGATTATCTTCTAAAATTCTATAAAGATGACTTAAAATGCCAAGAAGCATCGTGCTATCGCATGTATTTATTTTTAATGTTTTTATTTTAAGACAATTTTTGGTGAGGACATCTGGGATGGCATAAAATCAGGAAACATTAAAATAATGTATTCATTCATTCATTTTCTTTTCAGCTTAGTCCCTTTATTAATCAGGGTCTACAGCGGAATGAACCACCAACTTATCCATCATATGTTTTACGCAGCGGATGCCCATTCACACACATACACTACAAACAATTTAGCTTACCCGATTCACCTATGTTTTTTGGACTTGTGGGGGAAACCGGAGCACCCAGAGAAAACCCATGCGAACACGGGAAGAACATGCAAACTCCACACAGAAATGCCAATTGACACAGCTGAGGCTCGAACCAGCGACCTTCTTGCTGTGAGGTAATTGTGCTACCCACTGTGCCACTGTGATGCACTTAATATAACTTATATTTTCTTTAAATAATAATAATAATAATAATAATAATAATAATAATGTAAACCTGTGCAATTGTTTTTCTCAAGAATAAGGCTTAGAACAATATGCAAATATATATTTTTTCTGTCTTTCATACCTTCATCTGACAATATAAATGTAAACTGCTTGTTTACTCAAAGACAACATACATTAATTTCATATACAATTAAAGGGATAGTCAGCAAAAAAAAAATCTTTTTTTTTGCATCATTTACTCACACTAAAGTGGTTCTAAATTTGATTTCTATATTATTTCTATAAATATTCTGAAGAATGTTGGAAAAAAATTGTAACTAACATACATAATAAACACAGAAAAATAATATGGATGCCAATATCTGTTTTATCCAACAATCTCAGTATATGTTCAATTGCCAGAATCAATTGTTTAATAATCAAATAAGATAAGTTATGAATTATCTTTTATTTAGTGATAAACATTTGCTCTTTTTAGAGAAGTGTTATGTAAGCTACTTGAAAAAAATAATCAATTACTTAATAATGCTTACTAATTATATAATTAAAATAGCATTCTTTTAAATTATGTCTGAAAAGTTTTTGAAAATTTTCATTTAAAAAAAAATCAATATTACATGTTTCAAAATGTGAAACATTTCAAATCAATGACAATATTTCCTATGTTCAATATATATTGCTATTAACTAATCTTAAATGTGTGTGCTTGTATATGCAACCATCTTGAGAAATGAAACCTTTAGTAATTTACCTTTTTAGTAACAACTTTATTATTCTGCAAAATGTATTTGTATAACAAAAAAGTACTCTGCTTATAGGCTAGGGTTGAGTATTATTTTACAGTAGCCCGTTTAAGGCAAGTACATAATGAGTAACAATTACATTACCTAAAAATGAACAGTGCAATGCCTTTACTTGTTCAGTGGATATAGTAATTACAGTAATTACAGTAACTGGTTACTTTGTAACACATTACACCAAACACTGTTTAATTGCATAATTCACAAGCGTCAAAAATTAACAACCACTTTAACAAATCATAATGTGGTTAGACACAAATAGAGCTCTCGTTGTCTACAGATTACACGACCGGGGGAAGTGGGAAGGGATGCATTTCACACTTTTCGCTACACTGATAACTTCCTTTAAAACAGCCCTCTATTGTACACACAGGATATGACTCATATGGAAAGCGCCACCTCGAAAGAGTGTGCGTTTATGTTTCCAGTTTTACGGTACATTCTCCTCTCGCGTGCGTCTGAAGTCTGGAGAGCGTTTTCTTTTTTCCCAGTCATTTTTCTGCAAGCCCCGCCCCCGATCTTCTCACTGTTTATTATGGTTACTACGGCTTAATGAGTGACATCTCGACTATCCAATCACAGGTTTCTTTTAGGCGTCAAGAGGTGGGGTTTTGTCGAAATACGCTGTGCGGGTGGGGAAGGAATATCGCGGCTGGAGCTCTGGAGTACTCGAGCTCTCAGCGGCTACAGTCATGGCTGAGCGCCGCGCCTTTGCCCAGAAAATCAGCAGGTAAGAATATTTACCCGTTTTCAAGTCATTGCGGTTAAATATGCTCTTCTCGAGTCCTGCGACCGTTCTTTGCCTCCTGCCTGATGCAGTTGGCGAGCGTGCCAGTCTTTCCCAAATAAGGCCTAGGCGTTGAGTTAGCTGGAGCAGACGCTGAGTTTAAAGGCTGTGTCTCAAAAGCATAGTGTGCTGCCTATTCAGTTTACGCGTTTGAGTCAGGCAAGCGCGTTTGGAATGCTGTCTTCGTAGGTAGCTCACTAGGTATTAAGACAAAGCCATAGAGATGCCCGAGTGACCCACCCTAAGCTGCAAGACAGCAGTATGATGCCTTTGTGCTTCTGTGCAGTTAAACAAGTCTCCACCGATGGGTTTATAATCCATAAATACGCCTTTTGTTGCGCCCATTTGGAGGTTAACGATGCAGACTGGGACGATTTAATGAAATGCAGTGTTTGGGGGTAGTGAGGCGATGACTTGACATACTGTCACATAGGGATGATCACGGGATGTTATGCTGTCAATATGCAAAATATGGTATATGTTATAAGTCAGCGTGCACTTATATAAAATATGCACAATGCACTATAAAGAATATAAGTGTTAAACTCAGATGAAAATTGACATTGTTTTTCATTTATAAAAAAAGAGCAGTGAAACCATGGTAAGCACAAATCAGTTTAACCATGGTATTTGTATAACTGTGGTTATGCAAATGAAAATCAACGTCAATTGTTTTTTACTACACCTTTTTTTTTCAATAAAGTAATAATACAATAAAGTAACGTAATAAATATTTAAAAAACTTAGACTAAAGCAAACAAAGCCTACAAATCCCTATTGTAAAGAAATCTTGACGTATTAAGGAAAACATTTTCCATTGATAAGTGCTCAAATTTTGTTGCATTGTATTGCATAGTTTTTCAGCTGTTATAAAGCATTTGAGGCCATTTTTAGACTAATATCTAGAAAGATGTCATCTATAATATCTGATTAAATCTCAAGCAGATACTTTTCAAGTTAATAACGCTGTATTATTCATGTTGACATCTGCTCAGATTTTGGCTGGTGGCCCACAGTTTGCGGTGCAGGGCCCCTGGGTTATCGTAAAAGTCTGTAATTAAGTATCATCATTGACTTAAAAGCATATTTTGTCAATCGAGATTTCTTTTGAGATGTTAAGTCACAGATTAAACCTCATATGGATCTAAAAGAGGAAGTGACCTTTTAGGCTCCCTGGTGGTTTCCACAGTCTTGGCATTTCCCAGATGCTTTAAAATGCTGTTGTCTGTCAGTGAGGTGTAATAAGGTGATTAGATCAGTTCAAAACAGACTGCGTGGTACCTGCTGCCTTGATCCAAATCGTTATTTCTTAAGAACCAAAGAGAAAAACGTGGCTATTGATATGATCAAGGACAGAGAACTGTGTTTTTTGTTTATTTCATAAAGTGATGTAGATAGTTTGATTCATAAAGGATGTAGATAGTTATATTATTCTATTATTATACTGTAGTACATGAATCTCCAGAAAAGTCAATGTCTGTGTAATGTTTTTTTCAAAGTAAAAGCAAAACTGAAAGCTCTGAAAATCTTGGGTTTCCTCCCTTTTTTTTTACTACTTATATGAATGCTAAATGCTTATCTTATTGAAGTCATAGCAATTGTTTCCCGTGGCTTTGTTTACCTAAGTGCAAGACGTTTTTCAGAGATGTGTAAAATTCATTGCGTGAGTAAACAACACATCCGTGGGCTAATCATCTGTTCCCTCTTCAGGAATGTCCAGCCTAAATAGAGGTCTCTCCAGAACCAACAAGGCCGTTGGGGGCGGGTTTTTGTTTCAGCATACTTAATTTTACACACATTAGACAGGGTTTCTAGTAGGGCTGCACAATCTATATTTTTTCAGCATCGTTATTACAATGTGATCATTCGCAATAGTCACACCACATTTGCATGCAATTTTGAGTATGGATTCTAATTATAATATATCATTTCGCAAGTGTTTTTTGATGCCTGTGACAGTGTGAGGGTTTTAAAAGCATTCAGGCATAGGAAATTGTATCATTTGTAACTTTGACAAATTAATAATGATTATTTTAGTGTATTGTTTATAAAACGAAGACTATGCAGTATTATTTTACTTTTGATTATTCAATTACTGTATACTTGTCTTGAATACAGTTTGACTCCTTGGGAAACAGTAAAATGCTGTTTATTTAATTAGTATCTTTATCGAATATCGAAATTCGATACATTTCTTTATCGTATTTATCTGTGCTTGTAGATTGTTTTTTGTATTTCTTATATTTTCCCAATCATTCTAAAATGATCTATTCTTTCAAATTAGTTATTCAACTCAGGTAGTGAAATTCATATCGCAATATATATCTCAGAACAAAAGAAATATTGCAATGTTAGATTTTTCCAATGTCGTGCAGCCCTATTTTCTAGAGAAGGTCTTAATGTGCCCTTTTACAAATTCAGGCCTTAAATATCTTCATTTGTTTTAAAATATATAATGTTGCATGCACTGCTTTTTCCATCAGTATTTTTATGTTGTATTCAAATGTTTAAATGCATCTGGTTAAACGATGATACACTTTCATGCAAAGAGAAAATATATAGTTTTGTTTTCCGAGAAGTTACAGAGGAAAATGTTAATGTCTTTTCTGACGTCTTTGTTTTCTTAATAAACTTGCATTTTGATTAACATTTCAGGAAAAAAAATACCTCTCAAGTTTCTTGATATTTTTTCTTTTCTTTTAGTATTCATTCATTTTTTATGTAAAATGATAGTTTATTTATTATTTGTTTACTAGTAAAGTGAACCTTTGTTGGTGACCTATTGGAAGATCTGTTGTGTGTTTGTTTGTGTGTTGTGGCAAGAGTCTGGTCTCATCACTCGATCTGCGAGTATGGTCTGCTGCTACTATGAAAGTGAAGATTGGTGCCCGCACGATTAACCGAAAAAAGATCGCGATCTCGATTCGACCCTCCACACGATCTTAATTCAGCTTTTCTACGATTTTAAAGTTATGATTACGACAAGCACTTGATATGTTTTTTTTTCTTTTCTTTCATAGCAGACACAAAGTGTTATGCATGCAAATAAATGTTTAACAGTGTCAGTATAACTACTCTAGCCTAATGTTGAATATAATGCAAGGGGCAATCTAATAATGACAAGTGTTTTGTTTTGCCTGTGAAAAAAATGGTCTAATAATGTTGTCGATGACAAATGACAAGCATAATAATTCAACTTCAGAATTATGAATAGTTGCATTGTGATGTCATCGCTTTACTGGGAATTAGCAACCAGGACAAATAAAGTCTATTCAAGTCTACACCATACCAAGTCTATACAAAATTTAGCATTTTAACCTACAGTAGACCTACACATATTGTTACTGTTGTTTTACCATATGTTTGAGAAATAATATTAATAGCGTCCTCCTATTAACCTTTATTTTACATCGTGAGATAATTGTGATCATGATTTTAAGCAAAAAATAAAATAAATAAATGAATAAATAAATCGTGATTCTCATTTTAGCCACAATCAAGCAGCTCTAGATTGGTGATACATTTTCGTTGTGTCGTGTTATTTTTAGTTCTTATTAAGGTGTTTCAGTTTGATATGTCATACATTGTTGTTATGTACGAAAGCTGTAATCATGAGAATAAATGGAACATTGGCTGAAAAAAAAACTTACTACGATTTTACCAAGCAGTTTGTATAATACACACATTTTAAGTTTTCTGTTATCTTGGAAGGCCTAATAGTTTTCTCTATTATACTAATATACTGTTCTTTATTCAAATTTATTTTAGCAATTTTTCTTGACTCGTTTGTGGGTTATTCCTGAGTCCTGACACAAAACAATTTGATTTGTACAAAATCATGCATAGTGAGGTCATAATAGGGTGAAGCAATATGAAAAAACTAAATCTCATATCAAGATATAGCATAAGTAATCTCATATCCTGATAATAAAATATATTTTTCGCATTATTATTGAGACCTTCAGGCCAAGTATTTGATAATAGAAAAAATATAGAAATTTAAAACAAATATTAATAAAATAAAAAACACTTTTTAAAAACTTATGATTACAGGTCTGAAAAATAATATATAAAATGTTGCAAAATGTAAACATTGCACTTTCAAGATTCAACTTTCTCACAATGCTGTTATTCATGGTTCTGTGTGCATCCCCATAGTGTGTAACATTGTAAAATTATAGACTTTTTATTTTGTCCATGCAATGTCTATCCGAATATTGCACAGCCCTATTTTATCATTGCTTATTGCATGGTCTATTGAAAATCTTGATTCTGATTAGCTGAAAGGTAAAATATGCAAAATAAAATTGTTCAATGCACTGATCGCTCCGATAAGTATTACAGTTACAGTATACAGCATTACATTTTTCACTTGTTTTTTGTTTTCTGTCTTAAATTTCTCCTATCCATTTGTTCTTTCTTATAATATGGTAGCTTTTGAATGTTTGATTCTGATTGGCTGAGGGACATTCTAAGGCAGTGCTTCTCAACCATGTTCCTGGAGGACCACCAACACTGCATGTTTTGGACGTTTCCTTTGTCGGTCACACCCATTACAGGTGTTTCAGTCTCTGCTAATGAGCTGATGATATGACTAAGGTGTGTTTGGTTAAGGAGACACGAGAAAAAGTGTAGAGCTGGTGGTCCTCCAGGAACGTGATTGAGAAACACTGTTAACTAAGGCATTTTCAGGGAAACACACAGCTCAAGTAGTTCCAGGCAAGTTCAGTATCAGTGTGCTAAATTCCTTCAGTTACTTCTACAATGGTCGAAAATCAAATCAAAACCCAAGGCTTTGGATGAGCTAAGAAACTTTGATGTGTAAGAAAGTGGTTCCACACACTGATTTGAGGCCAAAATTCTCCTCTTGAAGTGCAAAATTTGAACAGTGCCTTCAGGTTTGATCGCTGTAATTTAAGTGGAGTAATAGACTTCTTCAAACTGACATATTCAGTATTCTGTTCAGAACACCATCTTTGCCCTGTTTTTTGCTCAGTATGAGATGCGGCTGAGAGGTCATGGGGATTCCTGTCTGGTTTGTATTATAATACCATTTCCGCTCTGTCGTTCTCCAGGACTGTAGCGGCTGAGGTCAGAAAGCAGATTGCTGGTCAGTACGGAGGCTCTCCTCAACTTCTTAAAAACCTCAGTGTGGGAGGCAATGCGACTAGCAATGCTGTAAGTACTACGTTTCAAAGAGAATATGCCTTTCTATGTTAAATGCGAGAGATTGACACTTCAGAGAGTATTTAACAGTATCCCTTCTGTGTTATACTGTCTTGGCAAAAACAGTTTTCACATTTCCTTCTCTGTTCCTTTTTTGTACTTCTCCATGCAGATTCCTCTGACAGAGGCAGTAGAGCCAGTGGATTTTGAAGAGTATTTGATCACACATCCTCCCATTATAGAGTCTGGACCTTTGAGAGATCTGATCGAGTTTCCTCCAGATGACATTGAAGTGCTTTACACGCCAAGAGAGTGCCGGACTCTCAGCCAGGCTGTTCCTGAGGAGGGGTGAGCGGGAATTACTGTGAAGTAATGAGACCGGTCTAAATGGGCATAATGAAATCAGGTTGTCGGCGTAAACGTTTTCAAATCTCATGCGGAAGGAGCTGCAAGACTAATTGTTGCAATCTTTATTCAAATATCCATGCAATCTTGTTCCTAAATGACAGGATGTGTCTAGTATGAAAACACGTCACACATTTAAATCTGTGTTTGTGCTGCTGCTGATCTAGACAGCAGCTGTTGTGTATAGTTGTAAAACTGCTCTGCTCTTCAGTCTTTTCAGTAACACACTATCATTATTTCTCTGTTTACAAAAGCCTAATTATCACTGAAGTACTAGAATAAATGTTAATTTAGGATATAAACACTGGTGTCCACAGTTGCAATCAAAACCATTTCATATGTAGGTTGTATCAGTTACTTTATTTCAACAAGGGTGTCAAACCATCTCTTAAAGAGATTTTTTTAAAAATATGATTCATCCAGTATTAAAACAAGCCTTTATTCTAAACTAAAAATAAATAAATAGACTGGTGCAATTAACATCTTATTAGAACCTCTAGTAAATTGCCTTTTATTTTGTTTTTGGTGGATTTCTATAAATATTTCCTGTATTTAAAATCATGGGAAATAAGTGATCGCTATTTTAATTAAATTGATGTCTTTCTCACTTTATCCAGAATCATTTTGCTTCAGAGATTAGTTAACTTTGAATGTCTATAGACTTGAAGATTTTGCAATTTTCAAGCATTTGCATTTTCAGACCACCAAAGCTTTGTAAATGAATAGCTGAAGCACATAAAATAGTTTAGCTTGAAATCATTGTAACATACTGTGTAATGAACTGTACACTTACACTGTAAAAATATTGTTGCCTTAAATTCTTTAGATAAATCTCAATAACCTTTTCTAGTCATCTCAACTTACAAAAAAATAGGGATGCACCAATAGTGGTAGCCTTTTACAGATTTCAAAGAAAAATATTAATATTAAAAAAGGAAACATAAGCTGGACTAAAACAGATCGTATCAATTTCGTAATTATTACTCCAATAATGTAGCCTAGTTTCAGCAAGCATCATGTTTTTAGTTAGATTGTGTCATCTGTCATATACAGTAGGCCTATATGTCTGTTATTTTTACTAAAGAAAATATATTATTTGAGTTTATCACCAGAGCTATAAAAACTTGGCTCAAACTTGGCTTAACTCATGTTAAAAAAGCGCCAAACTATCGGGATAGGATCTGTATCGGTCGATACTCAGAATTTTGGTAACGGAATCGGATCAGTTTTAAAAAATGGTATCGGAGCATCCCTACTAAAAATATTAAGTTAACTTTGCACAACTAAAAAAAATAAAAATTTATAATATAAATATATTTTATATTTAGGATATTTATATAACTCCTTTAACTGATTAAAATTAACATGAACAATTTTTTTTACTTTTTGTCATAATTTTTTACAGTGTAGGGCTGAAATTTTCCTCAATTAATTTGAGCATATCAGTTAGATTTTGAGTAACCAAAAGTGTTCTTGTTTTGCTTTTGATTTTGTCAGCAGAAACTAATCACTGCTGCTATTTCATTTGTTCTTCTGATGAGCAGGAGTACGGATTTAACTTATTTAACTTCATTTTCCAGTGAGAATGATCCACACGTCAGAGACTGCACTCGCTCATACACTGAGGACTGGGCCATCGTTAACCGCAAGTATGAGGCTCTTATAATCCTTCTTTATAGAGTTCTTCATGCATCTGTTTTTGCTTTAGAATTCATGAGATAAAGTTCCTAATAAAAAATCTGTAATCTGAGTGTTCAAAAAAATCTAAATATTGAGAAAATTGCCTCTAACGCTGTCTAAAGTAAGTTCTAAGCAATTTATATTACTAATCAAAAGTTAAGTTTTGAAATGTTTAGTGTAGAAAATTTACAAAATGTCTTCATGAAACATGATATGCTTTACTTGATATGCTAATGATTGTTGGCATAAAAATAAAAAGGTATGTGTTTCTACAAATATACCCATGCAACTTAAGACTGGTTTAGTGTCACTATGGTGGAAATGTGTTAAATGGAGCTGAAAGTGTTATGTTCTTGGTACTTCTGTGTGATTGACGGCTGTTCCAATCCTCCGGAAGTATCTGCAACATTAGATTTCTGCAGGCACAATTTTGTGTGGGCCAGCTCATAAACGACAATGAGGAATTCAAGTGATTTTAGCCTACAGTGTTTCTCCAGCACGATGCTTTTATGATACTATTCACTGGTATTCAAACTCAAGTTTACTGGATAGATATATAGGCCTTTATAATTCGCTGTGTATCAGTTTGTTAATTCTGAAACTTCTATTCTGTTTTTCATTGTAGTTAATCAGAGATGTTGAGCCTGAACTTTTTTTTAAATTCACTGTATTCTAGTAGTAATGGAATGAAATTTCACATTTAACAAATAAATGGGTGAAAAACAGGATGTCTCATTTTAGTGTCTGCATCAAATTATATTTGCAAAGATTTTATATACATGAGTTTTATATAGCTTTGGTACAAATTAAAGTAGTGTGCATGTTGAATGCATTGTCATTCAGAATAACTGATACATTTTTTTGTTAAAGAAGATACGTGTTCTGACATGTACTTATTATTGTGTTTATAAAATAATAATTAGTCACACTGAATTTAATTATTTTTGCATGATTATAACTAATTGCTGAAAAATGGGTCATTTTTAGTAGCGTGACCCATAGGGACCAAGTATAAGGAATTTTAAAAGTAAAATTCATTAGCATTTCTTGGGCCAACCAGTGGATTAAAGCATTTTTTGGGATATAAACTATTGTTATACTAAATGACAGTGTTCTGTAAATAACAGTATACATACATAGTCATTACTATTGCTCTATTATACAATTAAATAATATTAATTTAAAATTAAATCAACTTAAACAGAAATTCATTACATTTGTTAATGCCAAAGTTTTCAAGTTTTCAAAATTTTCAAGATTTTTTTAGGCTTTGAAATGTGCCCAAATATTTTTGTTGCTTATGCTTGAGGTGACATTTGAACATAAACATTGGATCAGTTTGTCTATTGGGTTTCTATTATGCATACTGATTGTCAAACCTGTAAAAATCAGTGTATTCTGGTTTCACAGGTACCACAAGTTGGGCACAGCATTTAACCCCAACACATTGGATAAGCAGAAGGAGAGGCAGAGAGGTTTGCCCAAGCAGGTCTTTGAGTCTGATGAGTTGCCAGATCAAAGCAGCTATCAGGACGATCAGGTAAACAATCCTTTACTACTGTTATGTGATGTTTTTTTTTCTTGCTAAGCTCAGTAGAACAATTGCACGTGTTCTTATGCTTCCTGAATAAAATCAGTGACTGCTCTATGTTTCAGGATGATTTGAAACGAAGATCCATGTCAATTGATGACACACCACGGGGCAGCTGGGCCTGCAGTATATTCGACTTGAAGAACTCTCAGCCTGATGCTCTGCTGCCTCACCTTCTGGATCGAGTACCGAATGAAGAGATCGACCGCCACAATGAAGACCTGCGGAAGTCAAACCGCCACCGTGAGCTCTTCGCTCTGCATCCTGCTCTTGATGAGGTGGACTATGACTTCTTTTTAGTTTTATTAGCTCTCACTGGTCTAAAAACATGAAAAGATTATTCAGTTAAATTTATTCGATGGTCATTATTATTTTTTTTCCTATTAATGTAGGAAGAACCCATCGAGCGCCACTGTGTGCCTGATGTTCCAAAAGAACATTTTGGTCAAAGGCTTCTTGTCAAGTGTTTGTCTTTGAAGTAAGTGAGAAACTGCTTTTGTAGACTGAATTGTAAGTCTAATTACTACAATTTTGCTGACATTTTTCTCATTCAAGGTTTGAGATAGAAATTGAGCCTATATTTGCAACTTTGGCCTTGTATGATGTAAAAGAAAAGAAAAAGGTGAGATGTTGTCAGTGATTCCCTTCGTGATGCATGGCTTAGTTTAAATCCAAAAATATACATTTAATGTTCTATATTTATATGTAAAATAATGAATAGTATGCAATATGGTTTACAAATATGCCAAAAATAATAGGATATATTTTTGTACTGTCTTTTAAAAGCATTTATGAAACAAAATGTGAATTGCATTTAGATTCTTTTACCCTTCAGGTTTCCAAAAAGCATAATGTTACTTTTTTTGTTTGTACAGAACATTCTGCATGACATTGCTTACTGATTTCAACACTAGAGGGTAGTAGTCACCTGCTCTTCAACACTTCCGCTAATATGGATGGATCCTAACATTCTCCTGTCTTAATCTTTAGATATCAGAGAACTTTTACTTTGATTTGAACTCGGAGCAAACGAAGGGCATGCTCCGACCGCACATCCCATCTGCTGCAATCTCCACCCTGGCCCGTTCTGCTGTCTTTTCAATCACTTACCCTTCTCAAGATGTCTTCCTTGTTATTAAGGTTGGTTACATATGACAACATACTTGTTTTTTATTTATTTAAAAGCAATTTTTTTATAGAAGCTCAAATAAAAGTATTAGGGTGGCACAGTGGATAGCACTGTCGCCTCGCAGCAAAAAAGTAGTTGGTCCAAGACCTGGCTGGACCAGTTGACATTTCTGTGTTTAGTTTGCATGTTCTCCCCGTGTTTGTGTGGGTTTCCTCTGGGTGCTCCGGTTTCCCCACAGTCTAAAGACATGCGCTACAGGTCAGTTTAATGAACTCAATTGGCCGGAGTGTAGGAGTGTATGCCACTGGCTTACATGGTTCGGGACTTGTGGAGCTGCGCATTGATGGATTTGCTCTTCAGTGATTACACTTTCAGCAGTGAACATTAAACCACCCTGAACTGAACTGAAACTCTGAAAACTTAATCACTAATCTTCTATGTTAAGCTGCTTTAACACAATCTACATTGTAAAAGCGCTATAGAAATAAAGATGAATTGAAATATGTGTAAGTTTATGGATGTTTCCCCAGTACTGGGTTGTGGCTGGAAGGGCATCTGCTGTGTGAAACATTTGCCGAAATAGTTGGGGATTCATTCCACTGTGGCAACACCTGATAAATAATGGATTAAGCCGAAGGGAAATGAATGAATGAATGATTAGAAGTATTACGACAAATCCCAAGAGTCACCAAGCTGCATCTTTATTTTTGTTTTGATTATTCAGCTTTGAATTCTAGTGGCATAATTTGCACATTGAGCCTTTAAGTCTATCAAAATTAAGTCTTTCAAATATTGATATTTATCTAAAATATAAGTGCGGATCTTTTAAAATGTCTTATCTGTGTTTGATTTCAGCTTGAGAAGGTGCTACAGCAGGGAGACATTGGAGAGTGTGCAGAGCCTTATATGGTCTTTAAAGAGTCTGATGCTGCCAAAGTAAGCCTTTCAAGAAAGCTTGTATGTTGCATATACTGACATCCGGTTATTTATTTGCTTGATATTGTGAGTGATATTCATTTATTTTGTTCCACAGAATAAAGAAAAGCTTGAGAAGCTGCGTAGTCAGGCCGAACAGTTCTGCCAGAGACTTGGACGTTACCGGATGCCCTTTGCCTGGACGGCCATCCACCTGATGAATATAGTTAACAGCGCAGGCAGTCTGGAGAGAGATACAGAGGTGGACATGGGGCTGTCGGGTGAGTCTTCATATCGCACAGATAATGTGCATTTTAATTTTGAACTTGCAAACAGTTAAAGGGGTACTTCACCCAAAACTGAAAATTTGGTGATCAATTACTCACCCTTCACTTGTTCCAAATCTGAGTGTTTTTCTCCTCTTGAACACAAAAGAAGATATCTTGAAGAAAGCTGGAAGCCTGTAACCAACGACTTGCATAGTATTTGTTTTTCCTACTATGGAAGTCAATGGTTACAGGTTTTCAGCTTTTAAAAAAAATCTTCTTTAATGCTCAGTAGATTAAAGAAACTCATAAAGGTTTGTTAGAATCACTCGAGGGGGATAGTAAGGCCCAATCCCAATTTTATTTTTGTACCCCTTTCCCTTGGCCCTGGAAACAGAGTGTGAAGGGGAAGGATTTCAAAATTTACCCCTAAGAAATGGGACAGCACTACAACACCTGCACACGTACTCATCAGTCATCACGATCTCTTGCTTCAAATGAGATTGACAATGGCGGCTGCTGTAGTTATTCCAGTTGAGTTATTTTTTGGTATTTATCCTCAGAAAATCACTGAAGACATGTGTCATGTTATCATAATTATATAATGTGGCAAAAAGCTCGTAACTGTACTGTGCATTTACACAGAGACCATATTTTACTATGTAAATACATGAAAACAACATTAACATTATACCAGACATTGTAAAAAGGTCATTACCAGCCACTAGACTTTTCTGACAGTGTCATCGAGTGACAGATGTGAAAGTATGTTGTGGGACTACTATACAGGAGTTATTATTAAGGATTATAGATAGCAAAATTTAGCGGTCTTTGTTTTTTCTTTTTTCTTTTTTAGGCATGATGGTAAAACACAAATGTAGTTATAAATGTATTAACACATATGCTTGTTTGTTGTAAAAATTCGTACTAATGACAAAAAACTTTCATGTGCAGCTATGCTGCCATTGTGGCTGGTGTATTCTGGGAAATGTTTTTACCCCTTGGTTTTGAGTGTGGTCCTGAAAAATCTCAGTTTCAAGGGCTATCTTGCTTAACCCTATGCCTTCGAACTAAAGAGAATTGGGACATCCTTACGCCTCCACTTGAATGCGCAAAATGAGGAGTAGGGGTAAGGGGGAGGGCTAAGGGGTAGAATTGCGATTGGGCCTAAATAATGGGTACATTTTCATTTTTGTGTGAACAATCCCTTTAATTTTCAAACTTTTGAGTGGTACAGGAAAAGTGGTACGGGAAAAACTTAATGAAGTAAAAAAAAATAATTTTAATTCATAAAAATAAAACTCAAATGTGCATGCAGCAAGTTTGCAAAAAATATCTGTCCCGATATTTTTATAAAAATGCAAGCATCCTGATAGACAGCTGTTTGTAAATCTGGGCCTAAGTTAATTGTAATAACTAGACTTATCTCAATTTATTTCTTCATTTTTAAGTAAGTTTGTAAGTAGGTAAGTAAAGTTTATTTATTTATATCAAAAAAGAATCAAGGATGGGGTTGGGGGCGTATGGGAGTTAAACAAACCATGAGACACTTATACATGAAAACACAATCAAACAATTAAAAAGCCTAGGAATAAAGATTTGCTTGTAACATTGTTTTAAAAGATGTAATAGAAGGTGCAAGGTGGATGTCTAGAGGCAGTTGATTCCAGAGACAGGGGGCAGCAACTGAGAAGGTCCCTATCACCTTAGTTTTAAAGTGAGACAGAGGGACAGTGCTGTTTGAGGAACTCGGAGATCGAGAAGATCTGCGAGATGTGATGGGGCTTGACCATTAAAAGCTTTGAAAACAAAGAGTTAAATGTTGAAATGAATTCTAAAATGAACAGAGAGCCAATGATGAGAGACTTCATTTGGAGTAATGTGATCAGTGCTCTGTTCAACAGCCTCGCAGCAGCATTTTGCACTGTAGTAGCATTTAATAGTATATATTTTTACTCTTTATAATAAATAACGACATCACACTACTAAAGTCTTTGAATTGTTGTCTCTGCTCTATTACACAGAACGGAAAGGCTCATGGTCAGAACGGAGGAACTCTAGTATTGTGGGTCGTCGTTCACTTGAGAGAACCACCAGCGGAGATGAATCCTGCAGTTTGACAAGCTTCAGGCCTGCCACCCTGACGGTCACCAACTTCTTCAAACAGGTCACACTGCTATACTAAAAAACACCACAGTATTGATTTTGTTTATAGAAAGTTTACAGTCCCTCAGTTAGCAGTCATTAAATTGCTAAAGCAATTAAAAGAATGCTTTTGAGTTTTTAATAATTAAAGAGGTTTTGTTTTTCCATCATTTATTAGGAAGGAGATCGACTTAGTGATGAAGATCTCTACAAGTTCCTAGCTGACATGCGGCGTCCGTCCTCTGTACTGCGTAGACTGAGGCCCATTACAGGTAGAGTTCCTATGACGTGTTTAATCAATAGATTTTGACTCTATTAACTCTTTATGTAAAGGCTTGCATAACTTGTTTTCTCCATGCCTGTAGCCCAGCTGAAGATCGATATCTCTCCAGCCCCCGAGAACCCACACTATTGCCTGACTCCTGACCTGCTTCAAGTCAAGCCTTACCCTGACAGTCGAGTGCGGCCAACAAAAGAGATCCTGGAGTTCCCTGCCAGAGACGTTTATGTGCCCAACACCACTTACAGGTACAAACACTCTTTAAGTGTATAGATCAGTAATGTTTGGATTTTTGGACTCCCAACTCCATGTCATCCACAGTCATATTCAAAATCCTCCGGCAGCCCTATATTTTAACTGCTGCATTTACAAATGATAAAGTAACTCAAATGAAAAAAAAAACAACACCTTTTGGAATTCTGGAATGTCCAATTTACAAACTTTTAATCCAATTATTTTAATAAGACCTGCACGATATTGGAAAAATAATTGCAATATTTATTTATTTTACTAAATATATTGCGATATTAATACAACTTTACCAGATGACTATTACCAGACAGAATCTGCGGACATTTTTTGCTATTTCTGCGCAGAATATTGTAAAAAATCTGCAGATTTACGTGGAATGATTTTGGGTGTATCGTAACTAAAAACTTAATATGTTAAAAAAATTATTTAATGGTAATAATGCAAATCCTATTAGATCCTTTTATTTGGTAAACAAAGCAAGTCTCTCATATAGCTACCACAGTGGTGTAGTCCTAAAACAAAAAAAGGTGGTATTACCCACCCAACCCAATTTTTTAAAGTAGGCAAAAAAACGACGAAAGTCAATGTTTCTTTGATATATTAGCAATATATATTTATTTAACATAAGTTACCTGTAACTATTGACTTCCACAGAAGGAAAAATATACTATGGAAGTCGATGGTTACAGGCTTCAAGCTTTCTTCAAAAATAACGTCTTCGAAAAACTCTCACAAAGTTCTCGCAGCCGCTGCGGTCATCAGAGGGTGTGGAATGAAAAAAAATGCACCAATTGCAACAAATTAAGATGCAAGTTAAAAAAAAAACATTTGCTATATAGCTAAAGAGGACATGAATACACATAAATTAGGGAAGTTTAATCAGCAAAACAAGTATACAGAGTATACCGAGGGTATACGCAATTATCGATCCTCAGAAGTCGTAATGCCCAAACAGCTCGTGGAAAAAAGTAGGCATATGGAGTATACGTGCGTATAGCCCAGACTACACCACTGATCTACCATATATCTGCTAAAAGACAGAAATTATTACTTTACAAACTGTATTGTGAGTAAATCATATGAACGTTTTCATATTAGTCAGTCATATTACTAAAATTAATTTAAAAATTGAATAAATATACATTTACCCTCAACTAAATAAATAGATGGGTTGAAAATCTGCAGATTCCGTGTGGGCCTACAGATGACTTAATATCTCTATTTGTGAAGTATTTATAATGTTAAATCAACTGGAATGATTCTGCAATGTGAGTACATCTCCATAAAAGCTAATAAACAATCTATAAAATGTTTGTGGTCCCTGACACATTTTCGTTGTGGTCTGTGCTATTTGCAGTGCATTTATGTATTTGCATGTGTTAAGAGTATTTTCATGCATAACAATATACAATATTAAAATATACAATTAAAAAAAAGTGTTTTATCATATCCCATGTCTAACAGTATTCAAGTACAGTAACTGAATGATAATCAATAAAAATAAAATTTAAGTTAAGTTCGCAAATGGTACAATTTCTTATACCTGAATGCTTTTTAAAGTCATTATACAATTACAGGTATTAAAAAAACACAGGCAAATAATAAATTATAATACAAGCTCAACATTTCATATATCTTGCAATGTGACCATAGCGATATCGATGCTGAAACGATATATTGTGCAGCCCTAATTTTAATAAGATTTTAAAAATACGTTGGCATAGCTAGTATTATAACTTTCGCGTCTTGTCAATTTAACCTTTTTCTTCACATTTAAAATAAAGCTACTTCATGCATTATTTGCCAAAAGTAACAATCAGTGTGTTTATTCACTTTACATGTGAATTTGTGTAAGGATCCTGTTATATTGGGAAGAGAAAAACTATATAAATAAAATGGTCACTCTTTACAATTGAGGTTTCATTAGTTAATGTATTTACTAACATGAACCTAATAATGACCAATACATGTTTAACATTTCATAATCATAGTTCAACATTTACTAATGTACTTTTATAATCCTAATTCATGCATGGTAACATTAGTTAATGCACAGTGAGTTAACATGAACTAATTATGAACAACTTTATTTCCATTAACTAACATTAACAGATATGAATAAATACCATAATAAATTGTTCATTGTTTGTTCATGTTAGTAGATACATTAAATAATGAAGCATTATTGTAAAGTTTTATCAAAAATAATAAAGACTAACTACAGGTTTTTATTTATTTATTTTTTACTTGGAAAAATGCATAGAAAAACAAAAAGCTCAACAAAAAGTGTGCGTTGACTACAGTGTAATTATTTCATCGGTTCACCCTTCTATTTAATTTAGCAGCTGTTCTGCATTCCCCAATAAACATGTTTCCTTGTGTGATTAAAATTGAAAATTGACACGTGCAACACATTGAAGCATTTTACACACTCGTATCATCAAATAAATTGGCCAAACATACTTTTTTTTTCTTTAATAAAAAGTCTTATCTTTGTTTTTTCTCATTGACAAATAGCTTTAGCATTGTATCAATTTGAGCAGTCTGCTTCGCTGTATAGTTCAAGCTATTTTAGGTTTACTAATATAGTCGCGGTCGGCCAGACAAAGATGCTTATCTTCAGTGTACGTTGACATAACCTGCCATACAGAGGACACGTTTGTCCTCTCTCACCCTGTGCCAACTTTGTTATCTTCCTCTGGACTCTACATAGCCAGCCTTGATTTGTGCTGATGACTGGGTAGATTGGGATATGGTTTACTGCCGGCAATATTCACGCTCTGATTTATCACACTTGTCATATAAACAGACCATATAACATGTTAATTATGATAAGTTGATTTCCAACTCCTCCAATTTCCTGTCCTCCTGCTGGATTATTTATTTATTTTCTGTTAACAATTTGTTCTCTTCTTCCCCTCCCCTTGAGCTAAACTGTTAAAGTATCTGGTTTATTTGAATAATCTGAGCTCCTGTGTAAAGTTGTGTGTATGCTCTATTCTGTGTTGAGAGTTTGTTTTAATTATACCATTGAGTTTACTGTAATAACCAGTCCTATAAGATATTTCAAGTCTCACCAAGTGCTATTATTGGCTGATTTAAAGCATTTATTTTTTATTTTATGCCTTATTGTCACTATAAATATGTTGCACCCGCACACCACTGAGAAACAATCTGTAAACTAAATATATACAGTACAGCTGAGTATGTACAAAGCATAACCAGGAGTCAATATGACTCAGTAACAGAAAGAGACATGAAGAAGACCCAACTTCAACTATAACACCACATTTTTTGGTAACACTTTGTAATAATTTTCAATAATAATATTAACTTTCAATACAAAATGAAAAATGGTAAACACTTTATTTTGATGGTGCATTTGAGTATTAGTAGACTGCTTAATATCTGTTAATACTGCTCCTTCAACAGACATTTAACTGACTTGCAAGTACATGTCAACTTACACTAACCTTAGCCCCAACCCTAACCCCAACCTAAAATTGCTTCCTTGTCCTCATTTGTAAGTCGCTTTGGATAAAAGCGTCTGCTAAATGACTAAATGTAAATGTCTACTTCTAATCTTATTAGAATTAGTTGTCATGTAGATGCAATGTAACTTAAATTCAATAAACGGACCATCAAAATAAAGTGTGACCGAAAAATGCAGATATACCTTTTTTTATATGCAAAAATATATAAAGTGTGTTAAAGCATGACCGTCATGATGTAATGAAAGTTATTACAAAGTGTTATCGTTTGCTTTTCTACTGTTGCACATTTGCATAATTTGGTTAAATACAGTCTTTAACATGCAATGTGAACTGACATTTAGAAGCTGTATAGTTGACTATAGTGTAGCTCTATCATAATATGCATGTGGTCTACAACTGCAGATTTACATATTGCTATAATAACATGCACCAGATTCTGTTCCATCTTGTCATTTTGTCATTTGAATCTGTTCAGTCTTAGAACTTCTTGGTCAACAAGCTACTAATTTCTAATCCGACTAACTAACGCATGCATGTTGCAATAACCCTTTGACTTGGTTTTTAACCTCTTCCAGAGTCAATGACCTGTTGCAGTTCCATTGCATCATTCAGTTTCGGCTGTCTTTAAAGAAAGGGAAAAGTTTTGTTGGCCGGGTGTCTGCTGCCAGTGTGACCTCACTGATTGATTTTGAATTTCCCAATGGAGAGTCTAGGGTCAGGGATTATTGAAATTGGGTTGATGGTCTGATGGTGATCTTTGTGGATTTGAGGGTATATGAGCTTCCTTTGGATGGCCTCCAGTGGATTCCTTTCCTGCGCTGGTGGCGAGCCTTCGATCTCATCCAGGCATATCTTCCGTTTAAGTTGGTGTCCCCACATGCATCAAACCACCAACCACCTGAAACAATAAAAAATTGAGTACATTGTGACCTTAATTATATACTGAGTGATTCTCAGCCCTTAATTAAATTTGTCATGATTAACTTTGTCATATTCTGAACAAAAGTGATGATGTCCCTTCATTGAAAATCGTTTTTTCCTAATCCTTGATAAACATTGACCTGCAGGCATCTTCCATGCCTGCTGGACATATGAGCAAACCCTCAGTGGTCCTAATGAAAGCACAAACATGCTGCTTGACACAAGAATGAACCTCATTGGTTCTCCCTTATCAAGCAAGCATTTGAGCTTCTGTAATCAAAATGTTAATTCTGTAAACATTGTTCACTGATCAATGTTTGTATGTAAACAAATACATTTACTCATCATAAAAAGTGATTGAGTTTCTGGACTTTGGAAAATTTGGAATAAAAGGCTTAAATGAAATGATAAGGAGCTTTTGCACAAAGTAGGAACTCTATAATAAGAACTATCCACCCACTATGCCCCTAGATCAAAATTTCCACAGCAACTTCAAGTGTGACTTTAATAAAATCAGCAGCTGAAAAATGGAAGGTGTCACAATCAACTTTGTTGTGGGTTTTCTTAAAGCAAATGTTCACTGTAGATGTACAAGTTATGTGGTTGAAAAAGCAAAAAAGGAGATGACTAAATTATCAATGACAGCTTGTAGTGCAAACCATTATTGATGTTGAGAAAAGAACAATGCCATGGACATTAATTTTCTGTATGATTTTTGTATTGTAACACTAAAATAATGTACTGGTGTTTATTAAGGCATGCATTTGCCCAGTCAATGTACACTTGCATAACTGGAAATAGCTGTTTTTCGACACCCTACTGTAAAGTGGGAGCTAATATAGTTTCTTAAAAAAGCAAGTACTTCTGCAAATAGTTCTAGGAACTATAAGAGCTTTAATCTGGTCCAAAATTTTGCATTTATTTTTTGCTGTCTTTAGGATTGTTTTGAAGCATCTTAAACTTAACCGCTCAGACATATGGACATGACATTTGCTACTTGTTTAAACTACTTATATAAATGAGTTAAAACAACATAATTCTTAAGTTTCTTGGGGGCAAAAATTTAATGTTTTATGTTTAACCCACTTAAATAAAAAAATATTAAGTTAACTTGATGGATTTGTGTTGAGACAACATGAAGGAATCGTGTGGAACCTAGCATTTTTCACAGTGTAGATTGGCATGAACAGACTTTTAATGAAAGGAATCTGTCACTTTGTTTGTAAATAGCCAATTGTTTTCAGAAGATGAGGAAATTTGGCTTTGCAACCACTTGGGAATGATTAATGACAGAATAAAAATTAAATTTTGGGCTAAATTAACCCTAATAATGTGTTAATTTTGTTGAGTGTTTGATACCTGTGTAGTTGCGGGCACAGTTGGACTCGTCATGATTATCGTTGTCCCTGTCCTTGGTTGAGAACTTCATGCCCGTGTGGTTGCTCATGGCGTCGGATAGATCTCCAGACAAAGGTGCCAAGTGAAGGGCATAGTCAGATGCAGGGCCTTCCAAAGTGAAGGTGTACTCGATGAATCTCTTTTCCTCCTTCCAGTCCTCCAGTTCAATGTGTAAAATGTATTCTCCTTGTTGAGCAATGGAATGGATCTTAGCCAAGCCAAGCCAGAACTCTTCTGTAACACAAAGACATTTCAAATTAGTTGAGGGGATGATAGAAAGAATATGCTAGTCTTTAAGTCTGGAGCATAGATTGTGATGTATTTTTGCAATTGTCTCTGGCTAAAATGCTTCATAATTAGCTGTTCACATTATTGAAGCTATTGGGACGTAATGTAGAAAAGTATTACGTTTTCATTCTACATTTGTGAGTTCTTGACATCGCAACTACTGGCCTGGTATGCATAATGCAATTATTATATATATATTTTTTCACAGATCTGTGTGAAAGGGGATTGTTTTGGCAACATTCCAATTTAAATGTGAACTTTAAAAAAAAAACGCATAGGAAAACATTTTATGATTTAGTTTTTTTGACCCATACTTACTTTCTAATTTCCCAAATCCATGTTCATATTTTTCCCATGACTGGTCAAAATCAACTGAACCATCCTCCCTCCTCTGGATGACTGTGGCAGCACCGTCTTAAAGAGAAAAAATGTCAACCGTGAAAAGAGTCTTATAATCTCTTTGATAAGAAGATTGATGATGTTAAACTGCCTTGACATAATTTACATGATAAATAACACTATAGAAACAAAGATTAATTGAATTGAATAAAAGCACATCCTTCATATTTAGTGAATGGGTTTTGTGTGCCCTTTGTAATATATCCTATCACAGGTTTTGTAATTGCTATAAGTAGGAAGTCAGATAATGTACATTGAACGTTATTGGTTTCTTACCAGGGGTTATCTCACAGTAAACATAGAAAGGCTCAGATTGATTGGGTTTGATTGGGTAAATTCCACTGGTTTTCTGGCCTCTTGTGAACACCTCACTGCAGTCTGTTGGAAAATCTGTGCAGCAAAGCAAATAGCTGAAGATTAAAGATTTATATAAGCAAACATTTAAATAGATTTTATATTTATTTGATCACGTTCTTACCATTTATATCCGTAGTTCCATTTGTTGAGTTTGTTGTTAAGTACCGAAAAGGGTCAGGGGTTTCTGGGTTTAAATCCATAGGTTTTTCAATGGTGTCTTGAAAAGTGTCATAGTTGACCTGAAATAAATGCATGTTTATTATTAATAACACAAAAAAGGCAGAAGATATATTAAATAATTATTTTAAATCCCATAGATAATCGGTAAGTATTTATAGATATTAGTTATTACAATGCCTTTTAGTATATTTATTACATATTTATTGCATAATAAGTAAGATTTTGTTAGCTATTTTCATTATCGAAATACATAAAATTTCTAAGTTTCTAATTTGAACTTGCAGGAAAACTCGAATATTCATAAAACACCATTGCCTACCTTATCTTCAAGACTTTTAATTTTGATCTTCTGATAGTTTAGCTGGTCATGTTGCTCTTTAACAGATCTAAGCAAGTCTGTTATGGTCCTTTCTTGTGTTTCAATCACATCCTGCAAACAAACAAATTGGTAATGCTGTAAATGTGCAGCTTGATTCATTTGGAACAGATATTTGTACAGATATGCAATCCATTTTATTAGTATATATTGGTTTTACTCTTGTAATCAGATTTTTGATTCAAATGCGTAATACAGTACATAATTAAACTTGAAAAACCATAGCTTGAGTTCAAATTCTTCACCAAACTCACCTTCAAAGCAGTGATCTCTTGAAGTTGCTCCAAAGGCATCATACTCTGCGACAAGCCCTTAAGCTTCTCCTCCAGCCCACCGACCTTAGTGTGCAGCTGGCTCCGCTCCTGGAGAATGTTGTTAATTTTCGAGTTGATCTCCAATGACAGGTTTCTGATCTCCTCATTATTGGCCTTCAAAAATATAGTGGTCTCCTTCAACTTTTCCTCCTCTTCCTTAATTTCGCTGGTGACCACCGAGAGCTGGTAGAAGGAACGATCAAAGATGTTGAGCTTCTGGAAGATGTCGTTGATCTGAGACTTGGTCTTGTGCACAAACTCTCTGAGACTCTGGCCGAGCTGAAGCAGACCGTTGGCCAGCAGCCGAACATCATCTAGCATGGCGAAGCGGGATCTAGCTTCAGTCGGCGGTGCAGTTATAAGTATTGGCGCCTCCGTGGGTGATTTCTTTAAGTTAGGGGCTGCGCTTGTTGTGGACAAGCTTAGCCACAAAAGCAGGATCAACATCAACATCCTTTTTGTTGGTTTAAAAGTAGATTTGCTCACTGCTTCAGTCTGTTCCCTGCTGGGTCTCTTTCAAGCCTCTTTTCTCGCTTCTCATCTCATACTCGAACGCCAAAAACAGCAAAGATTCCTCAAATATATACTGCTACACTGAGAGGGGAGGGAGCATTTGGTAATTATTAAGCTGGGTGCGTTGAGCGTCCTCCTCCTAATCTGTGGAAAGTGTACTCTGGGCAGACAATTTACAGTCTCTCTCTCACACACACACATGCACAGGACATCCATAACCTGGTCCCTGGTCGCATCTGATAAGCAAAGATGAATGATGCTGATGAATCATGCAGCCGATCGATCACATCATCACTGCAGCCACTGCGCATGTACTGCTGGATGGGAATTAATAATAAAAGTACTCGATTTACGGTTCAGGATTTGATTTAACGCTCTCCTGAATCAGCGAAGCATCATTCTTAAATGCCACTGACAGGGGCTGCATGTACAAGCAGGATCGTTGCTGGATGATTCGGCTCAGGCAGTAATACAGATGAGTGATGACTGAAGTTGGGCGAGTTTGTGACATTTTCCACTGATATGTACAGGGCTTTTATTTACTGCAGCTTGCTATTAATCTCACTTTAGGGTTTAGCTGCAGATTTTTATTTTTAATGTTTACTTGGATGGCGATGCGGTGACGCTGTAGATAGTGCTGTCGCCTCACAGCAAGAAGGTGGCTGGTTCGAGCCTCGGCTGGGTCAGTTGGCGTTTCTGTGGGGAGTTTGCATGTTCTCCCCGTGTTCTCCGGGTGCTCCGATTTCCCCCACAGTCCAAAGACATGCGTACAGGTGAATTGGGTTAGCTCAATTGTCCGTAGCGTATATGGGTGAATGAGTGTGTATGGATGTTTCCCAGAGATGGGTTGCAGCTGGAAGGGCATCCGCTGCGTAAAACATGTGCTGGATAAGTTGGCGGTTCTTTCTTCTGTGGTGACCCCAGATTAATAAAGGGACTAAGCCGAAAAGAAAATGAATGAATGAATGTTTACTTGGTTAGTCCAGTAGTTGTTTGGCAAATATTTTTAATGCCATTTCAAACACATAATTGTTTTTTTTTTATTGTTATTTTTCACATAAATGTAATTTTGTAATAACAAAGGTGGATTCATAGATATATGGATAATTTTGTTGTCTATAAATAGTTACAACAAAAGTTATTATGCATGGAACAAAGTCATTTCAAATTGAAGTTATGAGTCTAATTTAATGTTTAAAATAACGATTGTAAAAATATAATTTTACAATATGGATGAATTAATTTTCCATCATTCAGTGAAGGCAACTATTATTCTGACATTGTTATTGAAATGTGTAATAAGTGATTGCACAATTAATGTTATTATATTATAAAAATCTATGAATTTGACATGGTATAAAATAACAATTAATTAATACTAATTATTTCTTATTACCGCAATATTTTGGGGTGCAGTCTATGGGCCCTATCATACACCCGGCGCAATAAGGTGCAAGGCATGTTTGGCGCAATTTGTTGCTATTTTCAGACCAGCGCAACCCTAATTTTTGTGTATTGCGACACGTTGTTTAAATAGTGAATCTATTTGCACTTTGTGGACTCATGGGTGTGCTGGTCTAAAAAGGAGGTGTGTTAAGGAGCATTGTTGGTGCTATTTTGAGAAACTGAAATAGACCGCAATATTGACAAACTAAAAGAAGAACTAAAGTCCAGTGCAGAGCGTGTTAGTTATGGGCCTATGCAGGTCCAAACGCTTACACGTTGCTTAATACACACAGGATGTACAGCAATACACAAATATCTTTACATATGAAAAAAATAAAGGATTAAAATGTTACAACAATCATTATTTGCTTTTTTCAGTTTGTGACAATTTGCATCTGTATTATGTTGTTATTATTACTAGTATTATTTATTATATGCAATTTTGTATGTGTTTTAATAAAAGAAAAATTTGATTTGTCCACCTGTCGGTTTTGGAGACAAATGCATCACCATATGGGGCATAAGAATAGGACGTTTGTTTGGATATAACTGAATTTAGAAATAGTTTTGAAACAAATCTTTGTGCTTAACAAACAAAATTAAATACGTAGGCTAATGGATGTCTTCAGTAAAGTGCGTACAACACTGTTTCCTTATCAACGAAAGTAAAGGTGTAAAGTAAAGAGGCCGAATGGAGGAGGCTCATTCTACATCCTAATGCAGATGGTCTGTTTAACTGTTTTCTTGTTAGTAAAGCTTTCATTTTTTCATTGTACAAAGTCCGCCATTATAAATGGCAAATGCGCCATGGCACGACGCAACTGACTCTTAAGGGGAATGTGAGATGAGGCTCTGATTGGTTTAATGCACATGATGCTCAAAACACACCCTGTTAGGCACATGCACTGACGCACAGAGCGTTTTTTTTTTTTTTTTTTTTTGTCCTTAAAATAACAAAACTGGATTTGGACATGCCCTTAACCATTAAAATAGAGCCCTAGGAGTATGTCAACTATATGTCATGCAATAATTCAGTGTATATATA
Source organism: Danio aesculapii (assembly GCF_903798145.1). Taxonomy (NCBI): domain Eukaryota; kingdom Metazoa; phylum Chordata; class Actinopteri; order Cypriniformes; family Danionidae; genus Danio; species Danio aesculapii. The sequence goes on from NC_079440.1 coordinate 34,688,531, forward strand.
AAAAAGATGTTACACAGAAAGACAGGAATTTGTATTATAAGTCATTGTAAAAATACATGATACTAATAATTCCTTACATTTATCTAGTGCTTTTCTAGACATTCAAAGTGCTTTACACAATGCTTGGGGAATCTCCTCATTCACCACCAGTGTGCAGCATCCACCTGGATAACTTGACGGCAGCCATATTGCGCCAGACCGCACACCAAACTCCAGCTGATTAGTGGAGAGGAGACAGTGATGAATAATGATATGGGGATGGTTAGGAGGCCATGATGGACAGAGGCCAGTGGGCAAATTTGGCTGGATGCCGGGGTTAAACCCCTACTCTTTTTATTTTTAAATTTTTTTAAATTAATTAAAATTTTTTTTTGAAGGACATCCTGGGATTTTTAATGACCACAGAGATTCAGGACTTCGGTTAAGTGTCTCATCCGAAAGACGGCGCTCACTGAGCGGTATAGAGTCCCCATTAATATACTGGGGCATTAGGACCTACACAGAGCGCAGGATGAGTGCCCCCTGTTGGCCTCACTAACACCACTTCCGGCAGCAACCTCCGCAGCCCTGCTTGGCTTCAGTGGGTGACCATGTGAGAGTTGCAGAGAGCTAGCTGCTGGCTATTGGTCATTATTGTTATGCAAAGAAAAACAGTAAATGGTAGCTACAGGACACGTTTTATTATATAGTAGAATAAGAAAATGTCAATAAGCATACATTTTGAAAATGCTGGTAAACTATTGAATCTATACATGTTTCTGAATAATTTAATATGTTTTTCCCCTGATTAAACTGTAGAATGATCTCTACTATTAAACTTTTAGTTCTGTAAGAGAGACGAGCAAATTTAAGAACATACTTTTATTCGTTTTTTTTAAGGGGACATTGTTATTACTTGCTAGTTAATGAATAAATCATGCTTATTTTCTGGGTTAAGGTTCATTTTTAAGGACCATTCTTGCTAAATATTTTGTTAAGAACACCATACAAACACATGCTTCAAAATTAAATATTTCTCTGTGTAAGATAATAAATATACAGAAAAAACAGGTATTGCCGTTAATTATAACCATGTAAGGAAGCTGTTCAGTACTGTAGATGTTAGGGCAGGCATGGGCAAACTCGATCCTCGAGGGCCGGTGTCCCTGCAGAGTTTTGCTCCAACACTAATCAAACACACCTGAACACCCTAATTAGTGTCTTCAAGATCACTAGAAAGCTACAAGCAGGTGTGTTTGATTAGGGTTGGTGCAAAACTATGCAGGGACACCGGCCCTCCAGGATCGAGTTTGCCCATCCCTGTGTTAGGGTAACAAAAATGCTGTTAAACTGAAACAAACCGGCATATTTATTTGCCTACCAGATAACTTGTGTGATGTTTGCTGTGCTGTTGCATTTTCGTTGCTCTCCTGCATTTATACATTTGCTGGTTCTGTTCAGACAGGTGCGGAAAGTTTGGCCTCAATCCATATTTGTAGACAGAGCAAACACAACCAGACTCCCATTGTGTACCCAGAGGCTATTCAGGATGTAGGAGCTTGTGTGTCAGCAGTTGGGGGAGCTTCAGCTGGATAGAAATATCCTCTCCAATGTCCCCTCTGGCACTGGAATTAAAATTAAATAAATTATATATGATTTTTTTAAAATGTAATTATTTTGCTTTCTAATGCAACGTATATTAAAATATTTTGACTAATTTGTGGAGTGCACAGTGCGAAGGATTCACTTCCCTCTGGTAGTCTGGTAGAGGAGGTAATGTTGAGTGCATGAGAGAGCTGTGCTCCTTGGAAAGACTATGACCTTTTGTGGTCTGTGCAGCTTCCCAGGAGAGTGTGTTCCACGTCACTGCAGTATTTCTGTCTGTTCCTGCAGATACTGTAACCGCAGAACGGAAACGGTTGTGCAACAAAAATCTGTGCAGTGAAGAGATCAATGGAAATGGATGTTATTGTCCCAAACTTTGTCCCGGGCCTTGTGCTTTAAGAAGTTTTCGCATGTGAAACGTTTGATGTACATTTTAATTTCAGTTTATTTATTTATTTACTACTTATTTGCTTACTATTTTAAAATTTATTTTAAATTCCAAGTTTTTTATCTTATACTTTTTCTCATGAACACAGTTATTTAACCCTTTTAAAGCTGGCATAAAAAGACTGTTGCATCTTTCATTTCAAATCTCCTTGTTGTGTGAAATAAGTCTGAATGAAACTACTTCTGAAGTGAGAAATAAATTGTATGTAGGTACTTCATTTTTTCATTCATTCATTCATTCTTAACATCAGACTTTAACATCCACATAGATGATGCTAATGACACATTAGGGCTCGCGTTTATGGACTTACTACATTCACTAGGGATAAAGCAAAATGTTATCGGTCCAACCCATCGCCTAAAGCATACACTAGATCTAATTCTGTCCTATGGAATTGAGGTCATTGATGTAGACATTATAACATCATAGGAAACCCACACGAACGCAGGGAGAACATGCAAACTCCACACAGAAACCCCAACTGACCTAGCCGAGGCTCGAACCAGCGACCTTCTTGCTGTGAGGCGCCAGCACTACCTACTGCACCACCGCGTCACCATTTTGTCCTTTATAAATTGATTATTTATATTTTTGAATGATTGTGGTTTGTAATGATGAACGGACATGAATAAAAAAAAGAGATCTGCACTGACAAGACATGTAATGAATAAGTACAATCATATTTGTTAAAATCGATTAATTTTAGAATAATTTCCAGATTAATTTACAGTTTGAATTTAAGACTCATTTAACCTACATGATGAACTTCTAAATATGCTTGCTGTGAATTATTAAGAAACAATGAGAGCAAACATTTTATGTATGAGCCCTTTCTTTTATCTCTTTGTGTGTTTGCAGGAACCTATTGTATGTGAACCCACAGAGCCTGAACTTCGCTAACCGTCAAGGCTCTGCTCGTAACATTACAGTCAAAGTGCAGTTCATGAATGGGGAGGATCCGAGCAATGCTATGCCAGTAAGTTTTGAGCAAATGCAATTTAACAACTGTTTACAAATTGTCATATGCCCAAACATTTTATGATGAAGCACTTTTTTGACTGGTTTAAATTATATTACATTTCTTGCTCTCTTAGGTGATCTCTGGAAAATCCAGTTGTGCAGAGTTTTCAAAGGAGGCTTATACATCTGTAGTGTATCATAATCGGTAAGTTCTTTTGCTGCAGTGTTTATTATAAGCTTATTCAAGTGGAAGCCACTCTATATTTGCCATTCCTCTGACTTTCATTCATATGCATATGAATTGTGAATTTGGAACAATATTTGATCACTTAATAGTTGATAAATGAATTAATTATTTTTAATATATATTTGTTTTCATTTGTTTTTATTTCTTTTTTTCCCTCTAATATCAGCTCACCAGATTTTTATGATGAAGTTAAAATCAAGCTCCCGGCTTCGCTGACCGACCATCATCACATACTCTTCACTTTTTACCACGTCAGCTGTCAACAAAAGCAGAACACTCCACTAGAGACGCCTGTTGGATACACGGTACACGCAATACAATACCATACAATACTGTTTTTGAAACAAAATTATACATAATTTCTTAATATAAAATAATGTATAGAATTCTAGATTGTAATTGAATAGAAAGTGACAGTACTCTTATACAGTGCTCAGCATAATTAAGTACATCCTATTTTGAAAATGAATATTTTTATCCATTTCTCAGTGAATATAGGCAATGTATTTTGGTGCATCTAAACAAAAGGGATATGTTTATTAAAATAATATTTTAGTCACCAAACATATCCAGAAATTGAAAGATAACACAATTAAATTCAAGCAAAACATTGGAAAAAAAAGTACAACCTACAAAATTTTAACACAATTTTTTACATTTTTTTTTTTTTGCTTGTTTTGCATTTTTCATCTTTTTTTTTTTAAATGTGTGTTTAATATTTTTCTATAACGTATACATTTGAGTGTACAAGTTTTGGACAGTTAACTTAAGTTGTTTTGTTAGATAAGCTCCATATTTGACTTCAGTACTGACTAATCTATTGTATATGCACAAATATAAAATTGTATAGCTTCCTATTAAAAATATGAACTTAAAAGATACATTTGTGAGGATGGACTTGTATATGCTGAGCACTGTACATTACAAAAAATATCAAATGCTTGTAGTTTTGAATTTTCTATTTATTAGTTATTGGAAAATAGTTCTGACAAAAATATTAAGCAGCATAATGTATTTTAATAATGCAACCACTACAACTAATCATAATAACAAAAAGAGAAAAATCAGCATATTAGAATGATTTCTGATGCAGCGCCTGATACTAAAAACTGGAATATCTTCTAAAATTTCTGAATCATCACAGGTATAATTCAAATTTTGAAGCATAAAAAGTTATTTCATATTCTAGTAATATTTTACTTATTTATTTATTTATTTATTTACTTACTTACTATACAGCTGTGCTAAATTTCCAGTAGTCAATCTTAACAGAAATTTTGGCAACAAGCCATGTTAATTTAATTTAATTTCATAAGAAAGATTTGCACTTCTATGCTGTTGGTTAACAATTAAGATGCATCATCTTCCAATTGTTTTGCTACTGAATTATGATTGTTATAATATTCTGAAAAAAGATTTGATTTTTTTTTTTTACTCCCTCAGTGGATTCCCATGCTGCAGAATGGACGCTTGAGAACAGGTCACTTCTGCCTGCCAGTGTCTCTGGAGAAACCACCCCAGTCTTACTCCGTTCTCTCTCCTGATGTAAGACAACTCATACAATACACATGGCTAAAAATGTGAAGTTCTTTACGTTCATTATGTAAAAGCTTTTTTTTTTAATTCACTTTAATATTTTATTCATTGAGTGTCAAGTGTTGTATTCAATATTTGGAACTGATAATACTTGCACCATTTACCATCACCATTTTTTTATTTAAAATGTTGTTGTCCTTTTACTCACTCTCACATCATCCATAATGTAGGTGATTTATTTATTTATTTACTTTTTTTTTTTTTTTTTTACTGATTCATAAATGCAAGTCAACTGAGCATTTTGGGACTCTATAAAACGTCTCTCTATATATATATGATTTTTTTCTTTTTTAAATATTTCCCGAATGATGTTTAACATAGCCAGGAGATTTTGATACTGAGAAAATATAAAAGGAAAAGCAGAGAAAGCCATGAGAAATTGTTAATTTTAATACAATTTCAACCTTCTTATCAATATAAATAAATCTGTTTGCATTCACAGTATGTCTGATGATATTTTTCTTCTGGAGAAAGCCTTTTGTTTTATTTCGGCTAGAATAAATGCAGTTTTTCATTTTTTATGAATCATTTTAGTCAAAATTATTAGCCCCTTTAAGCAATTTTTTTTCAGACTGTCTACAGAACAAACCAATGTTATATAATAACTTGCCTAATTACTTTAACCTGCCTAGTTAACCTAATTAACCTAGTTAAGCCTTTAAATGTCACTTTAAGCTGTATAGAAGTGTTTTGAAAAATATCTAGTCAAATATATTATTTACTGTCATCATGGCAAAGATAAAAGAAATCAGTTTTTATAAATGACTTATTAAAACTATTTTGTTTAGAAATGTGTTGAAAAAAAATCTTCTCTTGGTTAAACAGAAATAGGGGGAAAAATAAACGGGGGCTAATAATTCTGGAGGGCTAATCATTCTGACTTCAGCTATATATAGATATGTGTGTATGTGTGTGTGTAAAACAAATAATTATCAGTGGCTTGTGTTCTGATGAAACTAATGTGACACAAAACGACATGACATTACTGTGCAAGAAATGGTCTTGAGCATGTTCACACCTGTCTGAAGCATAGTTTATTTAGAACAGGGATGGATGACGTGTCGTACTGTTCATCAAAATAGTAAATTGTGCTGATGCTGGAAAATTTAACATGTAATAAAAGCTTGTGTGAATTTTTGAGCTTGTGCTCCAAACTTTCATGAACAAGCTCTCTACTCTTTGTAGTGGTTTTGAATTAAAGGTAACAGTGCTGTGAATAATGTTGCTCAGACCAGTCATTTCACTTCATTAGACTTTCATTTATTGTCAGGAGCCGCATATTAATTTTGTTCAAAGTGTTTTTTTTTTTATACATCTCAAAAGTGACTATAGTCGTTGACATTTTCTACATCAACAAGAATAATAATTTCACCTAAAAATATACTTTAATGTCCTACATAAAGGGATTGTTCATCCAAAAATTTAAAATTATTCACTCTCCAGACTTTATTCTGTTGAACACTAAACAGAACGTTTTGAAGAAAGCTAAAAACCGGTAACCATTGACGTTAATAATATTGGATTTTCCTCTTATGGAAGTCAATGGTTACCAGTTTCCTGCTTTCTTTAAAATATCTTGGATTCAACAAGAAAAGTAAATCATGACAGAATTTTTAGTTTTGGGTGAACTATCCATTTAAACAAACATGCCACTTACATTTTGCATGGCTAGAAGGTGAATTAAATAAACAGCACATTTTCATGAATGAATCCTTTGAGGAATATGATTTTTTGGAGAGGGTTTATACTGAAATTATCCTGAAAGTTCATTCCTTTATGTCTGTGCGTGTAGGTTCCTCTTCCTGGAATGAAATGGGTGGATAACCACAGAGGGGTGTTTAATGTAGAGGTTGTGGCTGCGTCCACCATCCACACACAGGTAATTACTAGTCGAATTGTCTAAATAATAATTAACTTAAACACCGCTTCAGAGAAATGTGTCTCTGATATGTTTCTTCCCTCTCTGCAGGACCAGTATTTAGATAAGTTCTTTGCACTGGTGCACGCGCTGGATGAGCACATGTTTCCTGTGAGGATCGGAGACATGCGCATTATGGAGAATAATCTGGAGACTGAGCTGAAGTCTAGCATCGCAGCTTTGAATTCCTCTCAGCTGGAGCCTGTGGTTCGCTTCCTTCACCTGCTGCTGGACAAACTGGTGCTGCTGATGGTGCGGCCACCGGTTATAGCTGGGCAGATAGGTATTCACTGTCCTTTAATCTAAATCTTCTAAAAAGTATATAATAATACAACATTAAAATTAAAAAAAGATTTGTCATCATTTACTCACCATGACATTCTTTCAAAAGTCTGTGACTGAATAGCTTTCTTTTGTAGAAAATATATAAGTCTGATTTCTCTTTCAAGGATTACAATGTTGTTTGATGTATATCTTCTGTTTGTAGTTAGATTAAGGTGAATAAATGATGGCAGAATTTTCATTTTTGTGGTAAACGATCGCTTTAGTTAATGTAAAATAGAAAGTTCAGCCACAGATTAACTTCATTTTAAACTTTAAAAAAGCTAAAATTATTTTAAAATGTTTATTTCAATTTATTTAAATCAGTTATTTATTTCTTAATTGTTGTTTTGGATGATCAAAATGGTGAGAATTGGTGATTTGGTTGTACAAAAAGCAATGCTGTAAGTTAAATCATAACTGTCGTAAAAATGTTGGTCTGTTTAACTTTAGTTTTGCATTTACAGTTTTCCCCTGTTATTTTTTAATGTCTAACTACAACTTTCTAAAATGTTAAACATTTTTAGCTAATGGGTCAAAAATTTAAATGCGCTTTCAGATATTAAAGCTGCATTATTATTTCTTTATTTTTTTCTGTGTAAAACAATGACTACATTCTACAATTCTACATTCATATTATGATTTAGACCCTCAATAAAATTTAATTTTGTGTCGGCGCCAGTGGTGTAGTGGTTAGTGCGTCGACACATGCACTCCAGTGCTCACGGCAACCCGAGTTTGATTCCCGCCTTGCGGTCTTATGCCGATCCTTCCCCTCTCTCTGCTCCCCATGCTTTCCTGTCAATACTCTCTTCTGTTCTATACAATAAAGGTGAAAACTCGTAAAAAATAATTATATTAAAAAAATGAATAAATAAATAAAAAATTTAATTTTGTGTAAAAGCAGTTTATTCCAAAAAAAATCTTGTTAGGCATATTTAGGACAAGAATCGTTGAAGGGGAGATTAAAAGAAAATGTAAGCATCTTGGTGTTGAATGAATGAATTCATTAATGGACCCTTAACTCTCACCACAGATTTTGAGTTCACACTTACAGGATTAAAATGATAGGATATATGCATCTAATGTATAGCTTGTCACAATAAGTTTAGATATAGACAAAAAAAGTGACAAAATGTTCCAGGTCTTGGTTGTTATGGATAAGAAGTTAATTATTTTATTTAATTATTTTAAGAGGTTAGTTATTTATTTTTATACCGTGACGCTGTTTTTAAAGCCATCATATTTTAAGAATAATTCATTTGTAACTCGTTTTTAGTAATTCTAAAATATAATACGATTTAGTCAATCACTTATTCTTTAATACATTTGAATAAAAATCTTAGGTTCATATTAAAATTGATATATCTGTGATGCTGACTTATGACGGAACAGTTCACATGTCAACATTTCACACACATTTTAACTATTTATATTTGCAAATGTTATTTGAATCATTAAAGCAGACTCTGCTTGAATTATTATTATTTTTATGTATATAAAATCACTTCTGCAAATGTAACGTTATGTGGACACCCCAAATGGGATGTCTCGCCTTTAACCCATATAGCTTTATTATTAATTCATCTCAAAACTGCATAATATAGTTTTCTGATGATCTGATTTTACTTTCTCTCTGCTGCAGTGAATCTTGGTCAGGCCTCTTTTGAAGTGATGGCATCTATAGTGAACCGTCTACACAAGTACTTGGACACCAGTCAAGATATGCATGGGCGAAACAGCCTTCTCTCCTCATACATCCACTATGTCTTCCGTCTGCCCAACATGGATCCCAATTCCCCCTCTCCAGGTCAGATTTCAGGGTTTTTTTTCTCTAAACGTGTGGCTTGTGGAGTGTAGTAAACTAGTTTTCACCACAGTGGGTATTGATTCAGACATCCTGATTTGATTCAGATTCCGAAGTTCTTTTTTTATTAAATAAAGAATCAAATCGAGAATCAAATTCAATGAAGTGGTTTATAAAGGTAATACCAATGCTCTTGATATTTCTAAAAATGATTAGTAAACTCTTGAAGAGTTCAGATGCAAATACCTCTAAGTGCTGTCTGAAATGTTCTTCTAAAACTAGCATTTTCTCAAGCTCTTAGATTTAGTAATTTTTCTGTAGGTTATTTACATTGCCTTTAAAGTGAAATAACTGATCATAAACATAGGCAGTTGAGAAAATTAAAAGAAGATTTCAGAGAGGTTATTGTATCTGAACTTTTGTCCCAGCACTTCACTCCAATATGTTTCAGTTTTGATTTTATTGCGTTCTGCATAACAGGTCCAGGAGGATTGGGTTGTTCAGTGCATTATGCCACCATGGCTCGCTCTGCTGTTAGACCCGCAAGCCTCAATCTCAACCGCTCTCGTAGCCTTAGCAATAGTAACCCCGACATCTCTGGCACGCCAACTTCCCCTGATGATGAAGTTCGCTCCATCATTGGCAGCAAGGTAGGTCGACACATTTCAGCAGATCTGTTGGTTTTATTATCCTTCATATGTTGTAGTTTATGTGCACATCAAAACTCATTTTATTCTCATTGTATTTATTATAATGAGTTTATTTGTAGGTCATTGACTTTCTGTACTAGAATGCCAACTTAACAGATCAGCATTTTTTTGTACAGTTCAACCTATAGATCACAGCGAAGATGAACTTTAGCTGGAACATTTTATGTACTTAACCCATGTTACACAATCTTTTCAAAAGGAAAAAACAAAAATGAACTGTAAATGTGTGGCTGAGATCAGTGGCCAAAATCCATTCAGCAGTTTGCTTTTGAATGTGTAGCTGATAGCCTAGTTATTTGTTGGCGCTTTCTTAATTGTTGTATCAATCAGTTTACTAAATAGATTATGCAAATCAAGTAGTACAGGAATCTAAATATTAGATTCATTATTTTATAATAGAAATCTATACATGTGTCACTACTGTAGTTCTGTGTCTATAAATCTTTAGCACATGAAGCATTGAAAATTTACATTTAAAATTGAATAACTGTTTAACAAATATGTATTTCAGAAAGTTAAATGATCATTGTTGTTTACTGTAATCTCAAACATCTGTTGAAATGTTTCCAGGTAAATCTGAGTTATGATTTCAAAAGAATTCATTAATGCTGGTCTGAAGTTTGGGCTTAACTTTTAATTGTATCAATATTAAAATGTAAATAAAATGTTTCAAATTGTAAAAGTTATCCTTTAGAAATCATTCGAGTACGTGCTTCCTTTCTGAATAAGATTTAGTTATTTTTGTTGACAAAAACCTTGTTAACCCTAACATTTGGAATATTTTAGTGGGCATGATAGTAGGCCTGTCACGATATATATATATATATATATATATATATATATATATATATATATATATATATATATATATATATATATATATATATATATATATATATATATATATAATTTATTTTATTTTTTTTTTTTTTTGTGCGATAAATTGCACAAAAATATAATGCGATAAACCATATTAAGACCTTTAAGACAGTGGTTCTCAAACTGGGGGTCGCGACCCCTGTGGGAGTCGCAGAATAATTTCAAGGGGTCGCATGAGTGATTTAAAAATTGTGTAAATTTTCAGTGATTATAATATATATTTTTCAATTACAAGTGAAAGCAAATATTTTCAGATTTTTAAAAAGATATTACTGATAAGTATTTTTTTTAAAAAGTGAATGGAACATCATAACAGTGCAGCAAATAACGCGCTAGTTATCAATACAACAATATATCGATTATTGTGACAGGCCTACATGATAGAGAAAATAAACAGTTGAAGTCAGAATTATTAGCCCCCCTCTATTATGTTTCTAAAATCTTCACACCGTTAAACTGAAGTTAGGGAAAAAATAAACAGGGGGGCTAACAAATCAGGGGGGGCTAATCATTCTGACTTCAACTGTATATATTTTAGATAATTTTCCATATTTTCTGAAGATTTTCTGTTTTTACTCTACATGCACACATCTGTTATTGTTGTTAACTTCTAATCCTTTTCGTCCTGTTGTAATAAATAATATCAACCTGATTTTACAATCATGTTCTATGCTAACTTTGCCAATCTAAAATGTTGTTACCTCTTTAAGATGCTTGATACTCTAACCCAGGGGTCACCAAACTTGTTCCTGGAGGGCCAATGTCCTGCAGATTTTAGCTCAAACCATAATCAAACATATCTGAACAAGCTAATCAATGTCTTATACTAGGTATACTTGAAACATCCAGGCAGGTGTTTTGAGGCAAGTTGGAGCTAAATCCTGCAGGGACACCGGCCCTCCAGGACCGAGATTGGTGACCCCTGCTCTAACCTGTTGCTGCTCAAAGATAACTAATTAATCTAAACTAACTTGCTTCCCTGCTCACTTGATTCATTGACCTGTAACCTTTTGACCTTTCACTGTTCCCTGGCTTGCTTGCATCTGCCTGTGACCCTTTTGATGCACCCTTGGCTCGCAGGGCTTAGATCGCTCCAACTCCTGGGTGCACACCATGGGGTGCAAAAGCGCCCCCTGGGGGACCAGCCCTGGCTCGACATCTGATACTAAGCAGGTCATTCCGACTATTCCCCAAATACAAAAAGCAGAGACCCCGCTTCACACAGCCCTTCCCAGTAGCAGCACTAAAACACCAATAGCTAATTCCACGAGTACTCCATAGCATACTTCACTTCCATATCCATTTTCCTTTCAGATTTTTCTTCTTGAGCCAAATTTACAGTCATTTCCAAAGCTGCCTCATTTCTCTCCTTCACCGTTTCACACTTAAAAGCATTGCATGAGCATAACTAACTCATCTCAATCATCTTGTTTTTCTATTGGAATGACTTGTTCTGCATGTACATGAATGCGTGCGTGTGAATGTTTGTGAACTATTATTATTATTATAAACTGCACCTATTTAAGCCTAATCATTTTGTTTTCTCATTATTTTGTGTCTGCAATAATCTGATTCATTAAAACATACATGCATATATACATTCATACTGATTTATTTTTATTTATATTTTATATAGCAGCACACAAATGCATTTGCAACTCATTTTTTAACAAGTAAACTTTATAAAATTTTGTAAAGTCCCTCAAATCCCTGTTTAAACTTAGTTTCATTTTAAAAGTAAATGTATTATAATATAAAATGATTATATTGTGCTTTTTACCTCTTAATGTTTTGTCTTTGTTTGTTTGTTTGTGTGCGCGAATATGTGTGTGTGTGTGAATGTAGCGAATGGCACCACACACCCCTGTCCACCACACTAATCTATTGTCACCCTTCATTCATCCCCACCCGTAGGCCATGGAGCGCAGTGGCAATCGCATGTCATCGCACACTGAGAGCGCCAGTTTCTTGCAAACATTAACAGGACGATTGCCGACCAAAAAGGTAGAGATCCAATTCCTGGAGGGCAGGAGCCAAAGTCCTCCTCCTCCTCCTTTTCGCCTCACCTGCGCCTGTCTGTCTTGGAATGACTGGATGTTGTTGTTGTTGTTTTGTTGTCATGTTTTTGTGGATGCTGGGTACTTGTTCTTCTTTTTACTGTGAATGCCATCTTAGGAATGTATGAAGAGGGAATGATGTGTCACCTGTGGTATGGAGCACCTTGTTGGTCTTGCCTAAGCCGAATGGGTTGTTTAAATGTGTTAGTCTTTGATATGTAGATTAATTATTCCTTCCCACTTTTGCAGCAACACAATGGACCTTATGTCAAAGGACTATTTCATACGCCAGAGTAGAAATCACTACCAGTAAGCAGTTTGGGATCTGTTAGATTAATGTTTTTAAAAGAAGCAAATACTGCATACCAAGGGTGCATTCATTTGATCAGAACTACTGTAAAAATTGTGAAATATTATTGCAGTGTACAATAACCATTTTCTTACCATTGTCTTCCTGGGATTTTAAAGATGAATGCTCATGTTCAGCATGCTCAAGAAACATATAGCATTATTATTAGTGCTGAAAGCTGTTGAGCCGCTTTGTAGTCTTGTGAAAACTGTGATGCAGTACTAAAGTATCATTAAAATATGTATTTACTTGACGCATTAAAGTGTAAGACATTTATAATGTAAAAAAAAAAGCTTATAGATAATGTCAAAACTAAAATATATCACAAAACTATGAAGCTTAAAAAATGTTTTCAACATTGATACTTAGAAAATTCCTGATCCTTGATTAAGCACCAGTAATAATGGATCAAAACAGAACAGCAAGTCAGTATATTAGAATGATTTCTGAATGATGCTGTTCATTCATTTATTTTCTTTTCGGCTTTGTCCCTTTATTACTCTGGGGTCGCCACAGCGGAATGAACCGCCCTAATGATGCTGTTGTGTAATAATATTTCAAACGTGTTAAAGTTTTAATTGTATTGTCAATCAAAACAAATGCACCCTTGATGAGCAGAATAGCCATCTTTTTAAAGCATTAGTCTTACTGATCCCAAACCTTTGACCGGTAGTGTACTAAACGGTGTGCAGTGTATTTGACGGTGTCTGTGTGTCTGATGTTTTCTTCCTATCCTCAGCTCTTTCATGAGGAGCTCGCCCTGCAGTGGGTGGTCAGCAGTGGCAGTGTGAGGGAGGGAGCCCTGCAACAGGCCTGGTTCTTCTTTGAGCTCATGGTGAGATGTTCCTTTGAACGATTAAAAGATGCGAGTCATTTGTTTTGAGATATATGTGTATATAATTAGATGTTTGCATTTTAGGTTAAGAGCATCATCCACCACTTATACTTTACTGACCGTTTGGAGTCTCCCAGGAAAAACCGTTTCCCCGAACGCTTCATGGATGACATCACTGCTCTGGTTAGCACTATTGCTGGTGACATCGTCTCACGTTTCCAGAAGGTGAGAACATTGCAAGTGCATGAATTCATTGAGCTGTTAACTGATTTTAAAATGCTTTTTACATAATAATATCATTATTGTATTAGGAATGTCATATGTAGAACACCATGGGTAATGCAAATTAGTATTGGGTTGGTTTTTTTTATGTAAAAATTCAAAACCTTTACCATCTCTGCTCATCTCTGGTAGCATCTTTCAAGTAACATCTTAAAACATTATCATAGGTTATGTTTAATGGCACTATAGGAAACAAAAATTTGATTAATACACTGATTTACTGAACTTTATTTGATTGAAGCCACAAGCAAATCTAATGAAACACTGAATTCCGAATGTGTTTTTTAGGGCTATTGGAATTGTCCATTAATTTCCATTTCCAACTTTTTTTTTTTAACGTTGCATAATTGACCATATGCATGGAACATTCTTAAGCCAGCCGGAAAGCTTTTCTTTGAAAGATTGGTGTGACATTATCTGCAATTTCATCAGGTTCTTTTAACAGCATTTGATAGTGTAATACTTTTAATTAGAATTTGATGAATGAATTAGACCAAAGTAAGCATTGATTTAGGCCAGGGATGTCAAACTCAATTCCTGGAGGGCCGCAGCCCTGCACAGTTTTGTTCCAACCCTAATTAAACACAGCTGATCAAACTAATTAAGTCTTTCAGTCTTGTTTGAAATCTACAGGTAAGTGTGTTGAAGCAGGGCTGAAATTAACTGTGCAGGGGTGCGGACCTCCAGGAATTGAGTTTGACATCCCTGATTTAGGCCCAATCCCAATTCTACTGCTTAGCCCTTCCCCTTCCCAATTCTCTTTATCTTGAAGGCGTAGGGCTGAGGGGAAGGGCTAGATAGCCCTCGAAAGAGAGATTTTTCAGGACCACACTCAAAATGAAGAGGTATGACAATTTCCCAGAATACACCAGCTACAACGGCAGCATAGTCAGGAGATACACAAATTAGTATTTTTTTTGTCATTATTACGAATTTTTACCACAAACAAGCATATGTTTTAATACATTTATAATGGCGTTCATGTTTTACCATCATGCTTTTAAAAGAAACGCTAAAATAGAAAACGGTAAATTTCGCTATCTATAATCCCTAGTAATAACTCCTGTACAGCAGTCCCACAACATTCTGTCACTCGATGACACTCGAATACCCTGTCAGAAAAGTCTAGTGGCTGAGAACGACCTTTTTGCAGTGTCTGGTATAACGCTAATGTTGTTTTCTTGTGTTTACATAGATGAATATGTCCAGGGTGTAAATGCACAGTACAGTTACGAGCTTATAGCCACATTATATCTGGTAGGGGTTCAAAAATAGAATTGGGATTGGACCTTAGTTGTTAAAACAGAGTGCCATGAGGGACAACAGCAGAACACCAAGTACTGTGTATACATTCGTAGAAAATGCTGTTCGTATTTCAAAGACAAGTCATGGCACAATGACAAAGCGATTCGATACCTTTCCTCTTGTCTGGTGTGTAACCCATTTTAAAACGTCTCAATGTAGATTCATGATTTTAAACGATGCAGATCTTAAATGCAGCAAAATGAAATGACAGTTCACCGGAAATGCCCGGGCTGGCTTATTGAAATGCATAGTAACTGTGCATATGATCAAGTAAATATTCAAAATGTGTTTCAAACAATCTTGTCTTGCATTTCAAAGAAAACTTATTGACCATATGACCATATGACAAATAATTTTGGTTGACAGACATTTGGTGTATCCGCAGTTAATAGAGTATCAGCAGTGTCTTAATAGGGTATTTAAGTCCTTTGAGTTCAACAGCTGAAGAACTTGCAGAGGATCAGTCTAGAAAAGCTAATTCAAAATATTATGAAAAGTGGGGAAAATATATAGCAATATATATTTTTTTGCTACCTTAATATAGCAAATGACAACAGGAAATGTGTTTTTGTGAAGTTGTTGAATAGTGAGTTTGCTGATTTGTAATGTCGTTTTAGGATCTTGAGTTGGTGGAAAGGCTCAACACCAGCTTGGCCTTCTTCCTCAATGATCTTCTGTCAGTAATGGACAGAGGCTTTGTCTTTACCCTCATCAAAACCTACTGGAAACAGGTACCTTTGAGTTCTGCTCCAAACCATGTGTGTGTTTTTTTTTTAATCATCCTGTTTTCTGAAGATCTTTTCTCTCTCCCGTTCACAGGTGTCCACTAAGCTCTATGCGCTACAGAACCCCACTCTAGAGTCTCTGAGACTGGACTTCCTAAGGATTGTCTGTAGTCACGAACACTACGTCACTCTGAATTTGCCTTTCAGTCTGCTGACACCACCAGCATCTCCTTCTCCTTCAGTCTCCTCTGCCACATCACAGGTATAAACATTAACTGAAATTGCTTAAACGTTGCTAAAAAGAGAAAATTGCTTCCATCATAGACATCCTGATAAAGAGCATGCATGATATTTTTATCATGGGCACCTTAAAATACAGTTTATGTTTCTTATTTAAACTTTGTGTGTTTTAAAATTATTCAGACTGTTGTTTTGGCAGTAGGGTTGGGAATCATTTGGGGTTATAACTTTTAAAATGGGACCGTGTCAAAACAGTGCTTGAACCAGGGGCAAAAAGAATAATAAAAATAAATAAATAAATATATATATATATATATATATATATATATATATATATATATATATATATATATATATATATATATATATATATATATATATATATATATATATATATATATACACTATTATTAGACCACATTGATAGTTTTGAAACATCACTTCATCCCATTTGTTGTTGTTCTTTTCCATTGTCTCTGTCCAGAGTTCTGGTTTCTCTACCCATGTGCAGGACCAGAAGATAGCCAACATGTTTGAGCTGTCTGTGCCCTTCAGAGAGCAGCATTACCTGGCTGGTCTCATTCAGACAGAGCTGGCTGTAATTCTGGAACCCGAGGCTGATGGGTCAGTACCATGGTGTGTGCACTTTACTTTCTTATACCTTTCAGAAATACTGTTTTGTAACTTTTGTCATTTTAATATCTGTTCAAATTAGGGACAAAGTATGAACAATTAATTTAAAATAGCTTTATATCATCTTTGAATCAAGCATGCTGCTGAAAATTAAGTTATGTGCTTGTCTTACATTATGATGATTGCAGATTTTGCCTGATGTGTTTAAATCTCCTATTGTATTATTGTAATATATGTTTAGAATATTGTGAACAGTGACAATAAACAATAATCCAGTTCAGTTTATTTTGTTAATGTCTTTTTTTTTTGTAAGATATTATTAAATTATAATTTAATCGATAACACTTTAGAAAATTCAATAGTTAACAGTAGTTAAAGCATTAGCTAATATTAACAATGAACAATACCTTATTTTAGTGTCTTTGGGAACACCATGTTAACATAACAAAGACAGCTTTTCAGTGTTAGTTCAGGTTAGATCAGTTCAATTTAAATATGTTTACTAATACATTATTCCACAAAGAAGCCAGTAATTTGCCACTCGTTTAATTTTTTCATTTTTGACATCTTTTGTTTTTCATTCTTTGGGATGTAAAACAAAACAACAAATGATTTGGCTCAACGCCTTCTTCAGGGTGACAAAATAAAACAAGTTTTATAAAAGATGGAGCACCAAATACGCAAGCTGCAAACTACACTACTGTATTAATACAATATTAAAATCCAAATTTACATTTGTTAAAGTTTTAATGAATATTACCTAAGATTAATAAGTGTTTTAGAATTACTTTTCATGTTAAAGTAGTAAACAAATAGCTCCTCATTCTAAAGTGTTACCATTTTATTTATTTTATTTTTAATAAACATTTTATGTTTGGGTGAACTCACAGCTGTTCATACATCTACCAAATGTGTAATTGAACACATTCCTCTCTTCTGTAGGATGTTTGGTCTCCACAAGAAGGTTATCAGCGTGGTTCATAATCTGCTGTCCAGTCACGACTCTGACCCACGTTATGCTGATCCCGATGTCAAAGCCAGAGTCGCCCTGCTTTATCTTCCCCTCATAGGCATAGTCATGGAAACCCTTCCCCAGCTCCATGACTTCACTGGTAAGAGCTTACACTTTTCTGTCCTACATTGTGTATATGCCACATTGTAACAACATCCACCCACAAATTATTTTTCATTCACCCATAACAGAATCCCTTAATCAGTGGGGGCGTCCTGGTGGTCCAGGTACTGAAGAGCAGGAGGCTGAGGGCAACAGTATGATCAGTCAGACTGTTGCAATGGCAATAGCAGGAACTTCTGTGCCACAGATGTCAAGGCCTAGTAGTTTTCTGCTCAATCCACAGGTAGTCTGATTTATTTATTTATTTATTTATTTCATATGGTATTGCTTTTAGCTTATTATTTAGACACTATAAAAAAGTATAACATGACATTATTATTTTACATTTAGTTAGGCTGTTAAATACAGCGCTTAAAATGATGGTTTAACAAGTTCAATGTTTAATAAATATTTGTTGTTGACCGGTATATTAAATTGTGTCACTCGCTAATAAGACTGGTTCATTAATTTTTTTTAAACCGTGCCTGAAAAAACATTTTGGTTAAGCTCAATTAATAAATGGCAAATAATGTGTTATAGTTATACAGATGATTGTAGTAAATTAACGTAATTGCATTTGAGTTTCCAACATAATAGAACTAAAGAAACAAATGTGTTAAATAACAGATTTTTTAAACTTATTTTTTATATCATTTACATTTAATTGAACACTTTTTATTTTCAGGAAAACTTAAAAAGCCAAAACATCTGTGATAATAAATAGATTTTTAATAACATCTATAATAATACTGTAAATAGATTTCTAATTATAGTCCAAAAAACCTAAAAGAGAATCTTCCACTGATGATTACAATTAAGTTATTGTTACATCCTTAAAGCCATCATACCACAAAGCATCATGAACCACCTTAAGAGCTAGAGAAAAGAAAACACAATCTTGAAGTTTTAAATACCAAACAAACAATAAAATAAACCAAAACATCATTAAACAAATAGTTTTTACTTTGTTCTCCCTTGAACCAGGAGCTAAACTTGAGGGAATTGGGAATTCATTAATTAATTATGTATCCATGTCTTAGTTGGCTTGGCCTGCTTAGCCTTCCTCATCTCGCATACTTCGCTTAGCATCTGATAATATATACATCATAAATCTGCTGCATTCATTTGCTGTCATAATTGAAGTCCTCAACCCTAATCATAATTTGTTCAACAAAATAAAATTATATACACAATAGCTGTTTTCCATCCAAAGAAAAAATTGGAATATTGAATAAAACATTTGCGATTAAAGCAGTGTTTCCATCCGAGTCAAAGAGAACTAAATCGTCACTTGCTGATAAACTGGTGCTGAATACCTAAACGAAAAAAAAAATTACTGTGGTAGGAAAAGTCACTGTGGGTCTTATTGTTATACAATAAATTACTTGCACCGAAGGAGATGAGGACGAAACGCAATCAATATGCAGTGGTTTTTGGAGGAGTGTGACTGCTCTTTCAGAGCACAGACATTCAACACAATTCTGGGAGGTAATATTACTGACCCACTTTGGTGACAGACATAGCTAAGGCATTTTAGAATGACCAAAACAACATTACAGATGTTGTGCATTGTGTTTGGTCTGCTGGTTTGTCCATTAATCCTATCTCTTTGTGCCTATTTTTGTCATCACATGATCAGTTAAATCAAAATCTTATTTTTGATGCGCATGCTGGAACTTATTCGGTAAATGTGTTTCCACTGTAGTTTATGCACATTGTTCACATACTTTTTTTATGCACATTTTCTAAATTTATGAGCATCCATGTATGCGTTTCCATTAAGCTTTTTTTTTCTCTCGATAATCCAAAATGCGCATTTGAATAAAAGATGTCCGCGGGGTCTTAATAAGTATTAAAAGTTGAAAATTAAGACCCTTAAAAGGTATTTAAAAGTCTTAATCCCATTTTTAAGAGGTTAAATTGTGTTCAACCGTTGTCCAAAGTGTTTTTAACGTTTCAAAAGCATAATTATTTTTTTTTCCTCGATTGGTTCGGGCTGGGTGCGTCTGGCCAAGCTCCTCTGTCCGGGTGATGTCATGTAATTTGCGACAAATGCGGGAAGGTGATGTAACGCTCTCCACATCAGTTAGTGAAACTATAGAGCAGGGCTATTCAATTGGCGGACCTTTTTTCCAGCCCTCCAAATAGTGTGATCAAAACCTCAAAAATAAATTTAGTTCAGTCGAAAAACGGCCGCTATAGATATGAAGTGACGTGCGTCTGTTCAATACAGCACGAGCTGCAGTTGAAGGCTGCGCAGAGCATGAGTCAAGTGACATAAAGCAAGTGAGTGGCGCAAGCAGCCGAAAACATTTGGATACTTAATCGTAAAGGCTTCTTAATGCCACGTTTCTGTTGCATGAAACAAAACTGCTGCAACTAAACAAAGTTATGCCACCTGTGCACTAGATTAAAGTTGCAAGCTTATAGTTACACCAAGGCTAATATGCACGCATACTGGATTAACTATAGCAGCGGGCCATTCACATATTTCGTCTTTTACGCGTGCAAGTTCTTTATTTCCAATATTAGAATATATGCCAATATGCATGCGCTCGCGCCTCCTAGACGCAGAGTAGAAAACATCTCACGTTGTGGCGGTGAGAGTTGTGCGTGGCTTTCAGTGCAATGTAAACAAAAGATATGTTTAACTAATTATTACAAATTATTAAAATTATTATGTATGTATGAACGCAGATGATAACAACCGTTCACTTAAATACTTTATATTAAATATACATTAGACGTGATAACCGTGAAACCATGATTATTCTTCAGACCATATAAGGTGGATGGAAACTTACAAAATAACACCAATAGTAAAAAAATAATTTATACTAAAAACTGTAAAGTGGCATGTCACGTTAGGTTTTTTTTTTTTGCATTAAAGGGCACCTTAAAAAATCTACTTTTCAAGCTGTTTGGACAGACATATGTGCATGTATGGTGTATAGACCGTCATATTGGGGTGATATAAGCACACCCAGTGCTTTTTTTTTCCAATTTAACAACATAAAAAACGGTGGACCAATTTGTTGCAAACACAGAGCGGGTGAGCTCATGGCCCCGCCCCCTTGTTACGTTGGGCGGGAAGCCGAAACTAATCTGCATGTGAAGCAACACACCCCTAAATCAGCAAACTGTGGACACGCCCCCAACATGACACTTTTTAACACATTATAATAAAAAAATCTGAATTGTGTTTTAAACTGAACCTAAACTGACACACTCAGAAGAACCATTATATTAATATTAAATCATAAAAAAGAGGTAAACTATGCCCTTTAATGGATAAAAAGAAGAGATTGCTCGGTGTTCCAATGGTATATTAAAATGAGCCCCCCTTGTTCTCCAGGCGACCCGTCAGCATGGCTCTTTCTCGGCCGAGTCCAGTCGTAGTTTGCTCATCTGTCTGCTGTGGGTGCTGAAGAACGCAGACGAGATGGTGCTTCAGAAGTGGTTTACAGACCTGTCTGTCTCCCAGCTCAACCGCCTGCTGGACCTGCTCTACCTCTGCGTCTCCTGCTTCGAGTACAAGGTCTGAAGAATCATCATAGTTGAAGAAACCCTAAACATGTCCTTTCTTATTGATCTCTAATGCGCATTTCTCAAATTCTTCACATCTGCAGAGTGATATTAATCCACGTTTGTGTTTCTGTTCATCCATTTCATACAAAAAGGCCCATTTTTTGTTCATGCAGGGTAAGAAGGCATTTGAACGTATGAACAGTCTGACTTTTAAGAAATCGAAAGATATGAAGGCCAAGTTGGAGGAAGCCATCCTAGGCAGTATTGGAGCCCGACAGGAGATGGTGCGGCGGAGCAGGGGGCAGCTTGGTTAGTTAATAAATAAATAAATAAATAAATAAATAAATAAATATAGAAATAAATATAGAAATAAATAATAATAAAGTCAAAGATTAATGAAGACAGTTTAACATATACCAATTTTGATGTAAGTTGCACTTTCTTTTCTTAATTTCTACTCAGAGAGAAGTCCATCAGGCAGTGCTTTTGGCAGTCAGGAGAACCTGCGCTGGAGAAAAGACATGACCCACTGGCGTCAGACCAGCGAAAAGATGGACAAGTATGATATTATTAATCAGTTGTATGTATTTTTGTGTGTTTGTTTTCAAGTTCAGTTTAAAATAGGTGAATTTTTGACTTTTTTTTAAGTTATGTAATTAATTTGATACTAGTATAAACACTCTAATTTGGTCATCAAATAATAATAATAATAATTATAATTAATATAATAATAACAATAATAATAATACCAACAACAGCAGTTTTTCAATAATAATTCAAATAATTTAAAGCATAATCTATTATTATTATTATTATTGTTATTATTATTTTGTCAGTTTATGTACATTGATTCTACATAGTAATGTATTATAATGTATTAATCGTTAGTCCAGTATAAAGCTTGTTGTATTGTCTGTGTATTTAGTATGTTCAAAGTGAGATTGCTGACCATATTTTCATCTCATAAAACCATTAATATGATCACATTACCCGCATTTATAATTACAACCATTAATGATTTGACCTCAAATAATCCCTTTATTTGCCCTTGTTCTTTCATGTACTGTGTGTTTAGGGGCCAGAGATCAGTCAGGTATTGTACAGCTGAAACGTGTTTTGCTTTCAGTGACCCTTGCTTTGCTTTAGATCTGAATTAAAACCCCTTCCCCTCTCGCCTCTGTCCTGCTGTCCTCTGCTGGTGATGGATTGGTCTGGATGCAGTTCTTACTGATCACAGTCTGATACTGACCCCAGACCGGTGTGTGTGTGTGTGTGCTTAGTTGAGGGATGAAGTAAGGTGTGACGTGGATGCCACTATGATGTTTTAACCTGCGTGTTTGTTAGAAAAATGGCTCTTAAGCCTTTCAGGTCCAGGATTTAGATGTAATATTCACTCTAAACTAGTAAAAAGATGCAAGCATTAGATTATATCCTTTTTTTTAGAAGATTAAGGCCTTACACTGTGTATTGCGTTATATGAGAGTTGTATTTTATAGTATATCTGTTTTATTCTCTTTACAAACAGTTTGTAATAGACAAATAAGTTGTTTAGACCAGTGGATCTCAACTTTCCTCTATTAGGTAATTAAAACAAACAATATAATGAAGCATATATAGTTTAGTTCTATTATGTGTTTAAGCATTTAAGATTCTGCATATTAACTAAACAAAAAAAAGAATATTTACAAATGTTGACTGCTGCATTCTTTAAATATTAATTTTATTTTAGATGGTAGGCTTTTGTTATGCATAACTAAATAAAAAAACATAAAAAAATTGTAAGATAAAATATTATTAAAACTAATGAAAAAATCTATTATATTTACTCAGCAATACTAAAATCATTCTGCTACAAAATAGTATTTGTCAGAAATATTTTTCAATTATTTTATGTACGTCATGCATTATTAGAAAATGAATGACAAATGTTTTTAGGTCATGCATTATTAAGAAATAAATGGATAACTTAAGAGGATGAAAATGGAAAAACCTTTGGCAACCTGAATTTCATTATGTAATATTTGCAGTTAAAACACATTTAAATTATATTATGTTATTATATTTTTTTGATTGTTCTGCATGATAAATGTGCTTATTTAAACTCATCTTGATCCCTCCACCCCCAATTGTAGAAGTGATTAGTAGGTTAAGCCCCATTCGGTTGTGGACCACTGGTCTTCATTTTTTAGTCTTATTGAAACCTTTTTTCAGGGGTTGCTGTTTGATACCACTGAATAACAGGTCATCTATATATCCACCCTCATTAACTTCTATTAGCAGTTTCTACCTTTATCAAAGGGCAAAGTGTTTGGCAGTGTGGGTGCTTCTGTTTATTTAACCCCTTTTCAAACAAATCCAATTGATTTGTTTGAAAATTGGAATTGGATTTGGAATTTGAATTACCATTACTTTTTAAAACACTGCTCTTCCTCCTGGAGGCCTTGTGTGCAGATATTGCAATATTAATTGTCATGTAAAATAAAAAAAATTGTTTTAGGGTTTATCATGGTAGTGTTGAAATAATTGTTTTGAAAAATTGATTCTGCATTGATTTTGAGATTATCAAAATGTATCGCTATTGTCTCTTGGATCAACTAAGAAATGTTTTTTTTTTGTTGTTGCTTTTATTATATTAGGTCGGAGAGGTGTGGAGGGAGGATCATGAAAAGGTCCAGGAGTTGGGATTCAAACTTAAAAATCGCAGCACAGTTGCACTATTTTGTCTGTTTGTTTACACAACAACAACAGTGTTTTTGAGACTAAAATCGCATAAACCTTGTCATGTCTGTGTAAACACCTGAAAATGAAAATGAGGAGATCATACAGCAAATTCTACATACACATCAGTAGGACTGTGCGATTTGAGGAAAATATCTAATAGCGATTTTTTTTTTTTTTTTTTTTTTTTTTTTTTTTTTTTTTTTTTTTTTTTTTTTTTTTTTTTTTACAGATATTGTGATTTCGATTTGATTTGCGATTTCAATTTTGTAGTCAAGCTTCAGCTCAATATTCTGTATCGTAGCTTCTTACTGCTAAAATGCAGTGAGTGTTAGTTAAAAAAGGAACTGAAAAGGTATTAACTAACTCCAACTTTTATTCAAATTTGTTTATAAATATTCAGAAATGAAACACAAATTTTTCTCCAGAGCAAACAGTCGTGAGTTATGGCGTTAGTTATCTCCTGGTGCCTTCGTGATGTTTTTTTTCATATGGTGTAATAGCTGCAAACAACACTGAAATTGTACTTTGCTGTTGCTAACTACTAGATAGAGGCACTGGCAGTGTCACTGGCAGTACTTTTAGTTGACTTTTTAGCAAGACGCTCCTCATATAGCCGCATATGGTGGCTTTTTAGGTGCTGGTTGTTGTATTTCCTCGTGCTGTGGCAACATTTCTGCGACAGCTCTTTCAAATTACCTGTTTTTGTTCGATGCCTGACTTCATTGGAATCATCCTGAATCATTTGCGTAAAGGTACTGTTTACTGAAAAGGTGACAGCACCAAATACTGTCCTGGGATACACAATACGTGTTTTTGGCTGTTTTTGCGAATGTATAAACATTTCAAACTTTTTGTGTAAGCGTGAAACTTTTTTAAAACTAGCCGTAGTTATGGACTACTCTTATTATACACTCTACATTATAATCGTAATCTTATAATTCACTATTATTATTTTATTTAAATGTTTTATTTAGGTTAAAGTTGTTTTAGGGAATTGGATGCAAGCAGAGTATGGCTGTTTGTAAAACCTACAGCACCATCTGCTGTTAAAAACTAAGCTCAGAATCGATTCAAGTGAGAGACCATTTTGAAAGTCGCAAAATCAATATTTCAAACTGTTTTTCCCCACAGATCTAGTTTACCTACTGTAAATAATCATCGTTAAATGATCATCTTTAGGATCATCTTTAAATGATGATTCTTTCATTTTCGATTAGTTAAAAAAGATAATAATAATTATAATAATATTAATAATAATAATAATCAGGGCTTGAAGGGCCACACTTGTGGCTAGTAGATTTCCAACATTACTAGCCATTTGCCATTTTCACTAGCCACACTTTTCTTGTTGGGAAAATATAATTTATATGTATAAATTTGACTTTGACATGCAAAATTTACTTGATTTAGATGTTGTGTTATGTCCACATGCCACCTCATTCATTTCACTTCTAGTGTGTATTGTGTATTAGCTTGCTCAGTGTGCATGAGCACATGGGTTGTGTCGCATTGCAATTAGTTTTTATTTCACATGACTTTTCAGGGCTAAAAATTAAGGATTTACCAAATTTATCTCTGACAACACCAAATAAGTATTTCTTAGCCACAAATTTTTAATGTGCCAAAACAAGGAAAATATAGCTATATAGGTGCACTTTTTAATTAAAAAAACCTTTCTTTAAAATAAAACAAGACATTTAAAAAAGAATTATTGTCATGTATCTAAAATACAGTAATCGAGACACTGCTCGCTGCAGAGCCATTTGAGCTCTAGCAAGGGGGATCTTGAGCTCTCGCTCCTCCTCCTGTAAGCTGTTTTAATGTGTACACCCACCCCTAACCATCACTCGTAGAAGAAGCGCAAGGAAGGAGCTCAAACTCTCCCTTGCTGGAGCTCAGCTCTGCCTAAGTGACTCTGCAGTGAGCACCATTTGGGGCAGTAATCTGCCCTGGCTAAAGGTCCCAGATCACCTGTTAACTATACATAAATGTGGAGTTAATCTCCCACTAAAGCAAAGTTATTGTAAAAAACTATAATTAAACTATATTAACAAAAATAACTGTAAGTAGGTGAAAGCAGGTTAAACATAACGTGTTTGATAATGAAAGGATGATCACGTGCACACGGTTAATGTTAGGCCTGTTAATAATCTGTTCAAAGAATAATTCAACTGAAAGCAGTGACTGCTGCTGCTTACTAAGGAATATGTGTATTTTTAAAAAAATCTTGAGCATTTGAAAGCAGCAGGACTGTGGGTGCACGATCATCGCTCTTTGTCCAGTCTATTTCAAAGAGAACCGATCGCACCAGTTGCGTTCCCTTTAAGCACAGTTGCTTCGTGCTAGTAAACGGGAGCATGCTCGCTTTTTAACAGTCGCGTGCATCACCTGTGCATGCGAGTGGTCATTCTCTCGTTCGGTATTTACCTGCTTTCTTTTGGTCATGCAAACACAGTTATTTTTGTCAGTCATGCTACTTCTTGATTCTAAGATCACATTTGCACGAATATTGGGCCATCCTTATTGTCAAACCCTGCTTTTAAGAAAATAACCCTTTAAAAATTATTTCCAACCAGCCAAAGTGGCTAGTGGAAGTGGCTGTCTTACCCGCCAGAGCTGAAATCTACCCACATTTGGCGGGTGTTAATGTCAAGCCCTGATAATAATGCGTGTACACAGTGAATCTCCAGGTGCAAAGTTGCAGTTTAAGAAAATAGTATCACACCACATTTTCCAAAACCTTTTAACAGCAGACCACCCTCTCTGCTTCTAACAATAATAATAAGTCTATGACAGGGCTGTGGCTTCCTCCTTCTCTATAAAGCTTTGGTATAGGGTTATGGTACAGTTATTTGTGTGTGACCATACAGGTTTAAGGGAACCCTACTGCGCAATGGAACAAGCCAGGAGCCCTTCTTAGTTAGGTTTGTAAGCTTACTAGGATATGCTTACACATTTACTATCATTTTAAATTGCTTAACGTCTATTATGCGTTCAGGCTGGAACTTAATTTGTATCATTATTTTTAGAATTTTATTTGATTTCACATGTAAACACATTGTACAAATATCTGTTTGTTTTATATTTGTTTATTTATTGCATTAATTTCAAATATAAGACATGAAGATTGTAGTGGAAAGAGTTCAGATTATGCATGTATTGATGAAAGTTGAGATTAATACTTTACACTGGAAAGGACACAACCATGATGGAGTCTGTACGAATGGAGTTTATAGTCTGTATGCTGAGGACAGCGCTCCTCAGTATACACTCACTTGAATGCTTGTGTGGAGATTGCTGTGGCATTCAAGGATGCGTTCGCTGTTGTACGTTGCATATTGCACCATTTTAACAGTCCATTGCCTCATTGTTTGTCAGGACCAGGGCCGAGCTGGAGCATGAAGCAATTATCGATGGAAACCTGGCAACTGAAGCTAATCTCATCATATTGGATACGCTAGAAATAATAGTTCAGGTAATGATTGGATAGCCACCTTCAGTAATTGTGAGTATTTGAAGACATTTATTCTGACTGTTATTGTGTCATGTAGACCGTGTCAGTGACGGAATCCAAAGAGAGCATTCTGGGAGGCGTTCTGAAGGTCCTGCTACACAGCATGGCATGTAATCAAAGTGCCCTATATTTGCAACACTGCTTCGCTACACAGAGAGCTCTTGTGTCAAAGGTGAGTGAACACTGTTTAGGTCAGAGACTGGACTTTTGTGTGTTAATACCAGTTAGTCTCTAGGTTTCTCTCTTTGGCCAATATGGATCAATGAATGATATGATTTTTTTATTATTATTACACTTCAGCTTCATATCTTCTGACCACTCAAATGCTCTCTAGAATCTGAAGTGCCCCTCACTCTTTAAGATATGGCTTAAATTGGTTACGTATTCGCTTGTATTCAACATTTACATCTATAAGAAAATTATAAATAGTAGCTGACACTTTGCTGCAGCAGATGCAGTGATATTATGCAGATGACGTGTGATATTACTTAGCTGTGGACTAGATATGCACAGATCAGCTGAAATGTCATCCGAGGCTTCATACTAATCATTCACCAGCCATCTGCACATATAATTTTATCTGATATATGTATATGCACCCGATCTGCACCCGATCGTCACTTTAATAATTCTAATTCTTTGTTTTAACTATGCGTGGAACGTTCTTTATTAACAGCCGATTCAGTGAGCTAATTTGTGCATGTCTGATAGTAAAATGATGTGCTAATCGTAAACCGTTTTTATTTAGAAATACAAAAGTTTGTCTTTAGAAAACATTTTCTTTATTTTTTAAATAGATACACAAAGTAGCCTAAAAATATCAATAATATAAATTTAGCACACACATGTTGTTTCATATTTGAGGTACCGGTCTTGTGGCTTACATATACATACAGTGCTTCACAGATGTTGCATATTACATATTTCGACTTCCTGATTTGTCCTTAAGTCGCTAGAGAGGCAGTGAGGGTCCTTTTAATTTGTGACGCGCTGATGGCTGAGACAGACACGCTGAGCCCAAGATGTTTTAGCAAAACTTTATATATAGTTGAAATATGACGAACAAAACATCAATTTGTGGGTTAAATACCTGTTGTCTATGGAGCTGATTATTGCATTGTATAGGGTTGTTGCGTGTGGCGTTGTTGCGGTTGCTGTGGCGGTCAACAAAAAGTACAGCTACCCCACTCTCATTCTCTCCTCCTAACACCTGTGTGATTGTGCACGCGCTTTATTTGCTCTAGCAGGTGCCAGGTAGGCCCACGTGACTCAAAACATTAAATGTCACTGTGAAACCCTAACTAATCAGTATACAAGTAAACATTATAATTAAATGAAAAGAAATATGGCTCCTATATTACATATCCAGCACTTGATTAATCCTCGTTAACAACTTCTCTAAAATGCTCCCACACTGCATTTTTCTTTCCTTCCTTTTGTTTTGTTTTTTACTCTCCCTTTTAAGTTTCTCTAAATTTTTGCTTTAACAAATGGACCTCCACCACACGCCTATTTTTTGTGTAAAAAGTTAGCGTGCAAATTAGGGCCTGTTTGCCTGATGAAAAGTGCATTGAAAACACATTCGTATTTTACAGAATGTGTTTAAATAATATAAAGCAAAATCATTAATAATTATTCTCATCCACCCGCGACCCATTCGCAATTAAAGGTGCAGTAGGTGATTGTCTTCAGAAACATTTTTTGCTGTGCAGGTTGAAAGTCTCTTCACATTCCAATAGTAATGATTAAAGTAAATGATCTAAATATATTTATATGTATTTTTATATTCTGTGTAAGGCATAAGACTAAAATATGTTCATCCAATTAAATATTGTCGGACCGACAAATAACTCCCAAATAAATCTCAAACAATTACGACAGGCATCTCAAACTGTCTGTCAACAAATTTAAATTTGAATTTCTGCGCAGCCTCTTTAAGCAGACAGATACGTCACTCACGCACACATGTGAAGCACGGATCTACAGCTGACAGAGAGACATCAGGCAAACTCTGCATCAACCTGAACTTCTTTCTGAAAGACCAACATGGCCTTGTATCCATGAAAATAAATTGTTTCTGAAAGGGCTTCTGCCAAAAATGCATAATCAAAACTTTTCTAAACCCTGAATCAAAATCGGAATTACTTTTGCACGCTGAAATATTTCTTTTAGACGGGTATGTTTTAAAACTATGTTAGCCACACAATGTAGATTGTGTTCTGGTTTATGAATGGGTTTAAATGCACGGACATGTTGTTCAGCCACTGAAAACGTCCGCCAAAAGATTGGCTATTTTCAAATTCATGGAGTACCTTTTACAGCATCTGTAATATAGTCAGTTAAATAGACTTAAGCTTTCGTTTAGTTGTTCAAGTGAGAAAGGAGCTTAAACAAGCGATGTACGAGGATCAGCGAGCACAATTGTAAATGAAAAGTCACTCGTAAAGTGTAATGTAAAAAGATGACAGGATATTTCTGTTTTTAGCACTCCTTTTTTTCTGATCTAATTTTTATTTAGTTTAATAACAAAACATAAGTAAATGTGCTCTTCTGCCTAACCAGCTTTACTGAGGTGAAGTTTGATTTATATTCACACATTCGCTCATTTTTGAACAGTGACAGGCTGTGACACAGTTTTAGGAAATATAAATCCTGCACCCACAGGCCTGTCAACAACTAAGGTTGATAAAGTGCGTGTCTCCATAGAGTTTTCTAACTGGTGAATGACATGATCTAGTGTTATATCTAATCAGTGCGTGTTCGCGCGTTCATGACTTAAGGAGGCGTGGCTTTGGATGGCAGGGGTGGGTCGTAAAATTTCTAAGCTGTTTTGCTAATGCTAGCATTCTGGCAGATCACCTACTGCACATTTAATCATGATGTATTTTTTTATTACCCGACCTGCGCATTATCCGCAGTGCCCGCGCATATAACCGATTTCCGCCCATCACAACTGTGGAGTGTTTTCAGGCGCTGCGTAATATGATTGTGCCTGCTGCAGTCATGGTATAGCAGCAAAGTTTCCAGCCACATTGACTTTTAATTTCCGGTGGGTCTAGGTACATGATGTTACTACAGATGTGTCGAGCTTTAAAAAGGGAAATTATCTAACTTTTTGAATTTTAAGTGAGATGCTAATGGTCTAATCTAATATAAAAGTTCTTCCATCAGACCCAGAGATTGGCTGAATAGATTTAAAAAATAGTTAAACTCAACTCTAGGGTGAAAAACTTAACTCTAAAACTCGGTCTTTAGCGTTCCTTTAAGACAAATAATTGTATTTCAATAGAACTCTGGCCCTAATAAAAAAATATTTTCCAACAGCAATGCTTTAGGGGACCTTTGAGCTGCATTATTGTTTGATGACCGCGAGTTAAGTTGAGCTTTATAGTCATTCCACTACATACAGTGGAACGAAATGTTGGATATAAGAGCTATTTTAAACCTATACATAAATGTTGGGCTAATAGCCTAATAGTTAAGTGCGTGGACATATAGCACCATGGTGCTCGCGGCGACCCGAGTTCGATTCCCAGCTCGACCCTTCCCCTCTCTCTGCTCCTAATACTTTCCTGTCTGTAACATCCACTATCCTATCCAAATTAAAGGTGAAAACCCCCTGAAAAATAATTATCAAAAAAGAAAACCTATACATAACGGAGCTGTAATCTAACTATACTAAGTACTAACTATAGATACACTATAAATAAATATTTAAACTATACACATAACCCGAGACACACTATACAAGTACTTTTACATAAGACTGAACAATATTGTGCAAGATATTGTGCAAAAGAAGTTCCTTAAGGTTAAAGAAAACAAGTAGTGTGACATGATTTGTGGTACATTCACAGGTAACATTGTTTTCCTTTTTTAGTGTAAGTAGTTGTAAGATGGAGTAGAAGTAAAGTGTCCAATGCATATAGAGAGAAGAGTGTTTCTACAGGTGGTTTGTCAAGCCCACTCGCCTGTATGAAGCACACTTCAGAAATGCCCAATGTTTAGATATAGAGTAATTGTATGAACGTGTCTGGTACAAATGCGCACTACTGGTGAAAGGTGTCTTGGAAGGTGTCAGAGAGTGGGTTTTCTACTGGTGGTTTGTTAAGCCAACTTACCTGTGTGAGGCACACTCAGAATTGCATAATGTTTTGAGGTTTAAGTACCTTTTGTCATGAAGTGTTGTGTGTTCAGTTTCCAGAGCTGCTGTTTGAGGAGGAGACGGAGCAGTGTGCTGACCTGTGCCTGCGTCTCTTGAGGAACTGTAGCAGCAGCATAGGCACCATTAGAGCTCACGCCAGCGCCTCTCTCTACCTCCTCATGAGACAGAACTTTGAGATCGGCAATGTGAGAAACATTTTAACACACTCTGACATACTTTTATAAGGTTGCACTGTATTTGTGATGATGATGATGATGATGATTTAGACATTATATTTGTGTTTGGATTAATATATAAGCATTTTTTCTTCTCAATAACAAATGAAGTGTACTTGTTGGTGCAGATAGCCTGGTGGGTAGTGCACAGGCATATTGTGCTGTTGCGCTTTGGGTGTCCCAAGTTTGAGTTCTGGCTTGTGGACCTTTCCCAGTGTCACATGATCCTTCAGAAGTATTTCCACACAAATATTGACATATATAGCTTTATTTTAGTTTTCATAACTTGTTTGATGAATAAAATGTTCAAATAATATCTTTACTGTCACATTTGATTAATTGAATGCATTTTTTGCTTAATAAAATAATAAAAGTATATATCGGAAAGACACTGCATTTTTAATTGAATATATTTGAGTAATATATGCTTTTAAATTAACTTGTGTTATAAAAATATAAGTATTAGGTATATAATTTAACATTCACAGTGTGTTTATATGTTTAAATATTGTATAAATGACAGGTCTTATTTGATAATCATTCATTCTTATACAGTATTTTGATCCTTTGGTGGTCATATGAGGATTCCTCTTTGTTTCTCCTCTCTCCTACAGAACTTTGCGCGGGTGAAAATGCAGGTGACCATGTCTCTTTCATCGTTGGTGGGAACATCTCAGAACTTCAACGAGGAGTTTTTACGCCGTTCGCTCAAGACCATCCTCACGTATGCCGAAGAGGATCTAGAGCTCAGAGAAACCACCTTCCCTGACCAGGTCAGCCTCGACAACCTGTCAATCACCAGCTGTTTATTAGTCCCTGATGCAAAACACTGACTTGGGCTTTGATTTCAGGTTCAAGATCTGGTGTTTAACCTGCATATGATCCTGTCGGACACGGTAAAAATGAAGGAACACCAAGAAGATCCAGAGATGCTAATTGATCTGATGTACAGGTATTGATTATTATTTATTATTATTATTATTATTATTAGTAGTAGTAGTAGTAGTAGTAGTAGTCTTCTTCTTATTATTATTCTTCTTCTTATTATTTTTTTTTCTTCTTCTTCTTCTTCTTCTTATTATTATTATTATTGTTATTATTATTATTATTGTTATTAATTAATAATAATAGTAATATAATAATAATAATAATAATAATAATAATAATAATAATAATAATAATAATAATAACTACAAATTAACTTGAATTATTAAGTTACTATTTAAAATGAGAAATTTACAGTTAATTTATTTGTTTAGTTATCAGATGCTTATATCAAAAGTGAAGGAATGTAATCTACAGCTAAATTATAAACTACTGTTTCAAATAAACAGGATCAGAAATTGTTTCAATAAGTGTTTTTTTTATTCATTAATATAAATATAAAAAAATCTTTATTAAAATATTTAATATTTTCATCAAACTTTGCTGAAAATATATATTTTGTGGTTTTATGCTGAAAATTCTGTATTGCCTTCAAAGGAAAAATACTACTTTAAAATATGTTAGTTTGAATTGTAATAAAATGTAATATATTGTTTTATTGTTCTCCTTAAAATTAAAAAATATTGATATTATTAATAAGCTTTTATTCTTAAAAAATTCTACATTTTACCAACCCTAAATTTTTTTATGATAGTGTAATTTCTGACATTTTTATTTCCTTTTTTGAAAGTTGAAATAAAATTGAAAAAATACAAAGACCTGGTCAATAAGCTTCACTTGCAAACTTAAAGTAAAATCTCAGTTCTCTCCAGCATTTTTCAAAACAAATATCTGCTGTCTGTTATTTACAGGATTGCTAAAGGCTACCAGACGTCCCCAGACCTACGACTGACCTGGCTGCAGAATATGGCTGGCAAACACTCAGAGAGAAATAACCATGCAGAAGCAGCTCAGTGTTTGGTCCACAGCGCCGCCCTGGTGGCTGAATACCTCAGCATGCTGGAGGATCGCAAGTACCTGCCTGTGGGCTGTGTCACTTTTCAGGTTCCGACCACTCTCAGTGATTCAGATAGTGAAGTTTCAGTGATTTACTTTTAGATTGTGATATATTAATGAGGTTCTTTGTCACATTGCAGAACATTTCCTCTAATGTGCTGGAAGAGTCTGCTGTGTCGGATGATGTTGTGTCTCCAGACGAGGAGGGCATCTGCTCGGGGAAGTACTTCACTGAAGCAGGTTTAGTTGGGTTGCTGGAGCAAGCTGCAGCCTCCTTTTCTATGGTGAGTTCTTTATTTTAGCTTTGGCTGCATTTTATTATGACTTTTATTTTTTTAAATACATAATCATTTCTATATGTACTAAGATTCAGTGATTTCACTATAAATAATTTGGTAATCGTTTTGTTTTGAGGAGATATTTACTATGAGATTTAACATACCTCATTTATTTATTATGGCTTGGTTACATTCAGATGTTTTAATTTCATCATGATAAAGCAACTTATTTAATATATATGAATCTTTTGTGACATATTAGTGGATTCTTTTTTTACTACATAATATTTAAAAACTTAATAATTAGTCATTTGCTATGTATTTTAAATAATGTTATGGTTTTGGATATATTATTGGAGATGTAAATTAAACCAGTGTTTAGTTACTTATTTTTGGTTTTTTATTTATTAATAAATAGTTTCTAATGAATTTCCAGATAGTCGCTGATAAAAAATCTTGCGTATTGTACTGATTCACAAAAAAAGTCCTAATATTCAATATTAGGTGAGATTTCCCAGTAAAATAAAGATGAAATTAACTGTCAAATTTGATGATGCTAAATAGAAAACATATCAGTTAATCCTTTGTATCCCTTGTATCCCTTGCATTATTTCTACAATAGAAAGTTTGTGTTATGTAAAATATTATTATTATGTTATTATTAATATTATTGTTATTATTGTTGCATTGTTGTTTTTTGTTTTTATCCTGCCATTATAAGACTTTTGAATAATATCGTATTTTAAATACTATTGATAGCTAGTATGTAGTAATAAATCTATAAATAGTTAAACTAGCACAAATTGTTAATATTATATATATATATATATATATATAGAGAGAGAGAGAGAGAGAGAGAGAGAGAGAGAGAGATTGGGTTATATTTTTTATAACTGTATTTTTATATGTTTATGGAATTATAAAGCTATTTTATTATGTTAGGTTTTTATAGCGTTTGATGTTTTTTTTTGTTCTTGTTGGGTCTGATGCAACGTAATTTCATTCTGCATAACAATTTATTGTAATGTTTTGAATGACAAAAATAAAGGAAAATGAAACTGATATGCATGTTTATATGTATAAGTAAATAACAGAATAAAATGTTTATCAAAATAACAAAATCGATCAAATGCCAAAAAGTTTAATTTAATGGATTAAAAAAATACTAATTTAGAATGTATTATTTTAAACAAAACTTAAATACTAATTGTAATGCTAAAGAACATCACATAAACACAGGTAAATAAACCTGTTTTGGTTTAGATGTAGTAAACTGCCTACAGATAAAATGTGGCTAAAGTTAACTTTTTTCTTTCTTTTTTTTGTATTATTATTATTATTATTATTATTATTATTATTATTATTATTATTATTACTACCACTATTACTATTATTAATACCATTGTTGTTATGATTTTTTTATTTATAAATTTTTCTTACATTTAAATCAGGATAAGACATAAAATAATCTCATACTCAGAATCACCTCAGAATTAAACAAATATTTCTAACCTGGCTCAGAGGAAGATTATTAAAGGATCATACAAAACGTCTTCATATTTAAATAGACATTAAAACCCAAAATGCTGTCATACTTCATTTATCATGTTTTGTTAGAAAGTGTGACGTGCTATTGCAAAACAGGCACCGTTTTAGGAAATTAGCATCCCAAAATTATTCAAATATATACAGTACATTTACAAATATATTTTGAATACATAATGGGCAAAAAAAACAAACTGATATGCCATCAAATAACATTACATCATTTATTTTATAGGGCATCAGCCACTCTTATCATTGTTTCTCTCCAGGCTGGCATGTACGAAGCGGTCAATGAAGTCTACAAAGTGCTCATCCCTATTCATGAGGCCAACAGGGATGCCAAGAAGCTTGCCACTATTCATGGTAAACTTCAGGAAGCTTTTGGCAAAATCGTGCACCAGGTAAATGCTTATGTTAAACTAAATAATTCTTAAAATAGATGCTCCGTTTAGCCTCTTCACGACTGCAAGCAGTGTAAGACAACTGGACTTTGTATTATTGCCCTAGTACTGTAGTACAAAGCAACAGTCAGCCAGTTGTCTACATTGGCAACATTTTTCTTGTGTATACAAACAGACGTGAGTTCTGTGTGACACGTGAAAGAGACTTTGAGTTTACATGACTGCGTGACTGTTTATCTCGTCTGTGAGAGTTCATGGGCAATATCAGTAAAATTCACACTAAAAATGATAACCCTTATTAGCTGCTTTGATCTTTAAAACCACTAGCTGATTTAGCTTGGAATATTTCTAATTTGCTGTAAATATTTCTTATTGTTTAAAAGCTGAGAAAAAAAAATCACCCCAAATATGATTCCAGCCAGTTTTTTTTTGTAACTATATTTATAGATATGGCATAAAGTCTGCTGTTCTCTTAGAATTTGATTTGTTGTTAATAGTTATTATTGTTGGTGTGAATGTATCTTGCTCATACTGTACAATAAGTTGACGATTTGTGCAAAACCACAGATTTCATTTTTGTTTTATACTTGACGCTTGCTTATAAAATTCCATATAGATAAATGTAAAAGGAGGTAACCAGACTATCATTCATACATAGGGGGGATTTTCTTTTGATCTTGGTATGTGAACAAGCGATTGCATAGCAGCATAAAACAATAAATAAAAGTGACAAACTCGCTACTGTTATAGAATCTCCTGGGGTACTGGCCAAAATCCATGGTCATCATGTACAAAAAAATTATTTTTTAAATGTAAAAAATCTAGTAATTTTATATTATTGCATGTGGTATGTACTGTAGGATTGAATAGTCTTTTATGGCAGACACAGTCTAACAAAATACACTACTGTTTACAGATTGGGATCAGTAAGATATTTCTTTTAATTATTATTGTTTTTGAATTAAGTCTCTCATTTACACCAAGGCTACATTAAAAAAATACACAGAAAAAGTAAGAATGAGAAATATTATCATCTAAAAAAAATCTTCTACTATATGTTAAAAAGTAGGTTCTTTTTTGTGATCGTAAAGCTGATTTTTATTTTCAGTGGCATTATTCCAGGTTTCAGTGTCACATGATAAGACGTTAAAGGGGTGGTCCAGAGTGTATTTTTAAGGCTTGGTTGTCTTTATAAGATGCAAAGAAATGTGTGCTCATGCTTCACTTGTAGAAAATCACGTTATTTTTTCATATATCCAACTTTGATTATATACAGCTACTCAGCTAACATGAAAATGACATATTTCCTCCTCTGAAAGGCCTGCCCTCAAGAGGCTGTGGTTGGTCAGCTAACATAATGTGCTGTGATTCGCAGATCGGCTCCATGTCACCAGGAAAAGCATCATGCCCCTTCAAGCTTTTGTGCTTGATGGATAAATATGAATTTGTAGCTAAATTGTTAGCAGCGCCAAACAGCATTTCCCATTGTTTACATTCTTGTTTAAGTCCTCGCTACAACATATCGTTAAAGCTAAAACTGTGCATGTAATTGATCAATTTTAACAAATTAACAGCTTCATTGATTGGAGGATTTTTTGACCGAATCTAGCGCTGAACTGGGAGAGATCCTAGAAGCTGTCCTTTGTCAAATGCTAGCTATATTTTTTTTTCTCTGGAACATAATTAAAATTAAGCTCTGTGGAAATAGCAGCATTTGGACGGCATTTTAGCTGTTTCCTGCTTTAACATTACAGCACCTCTGGCCACGCCCCTTTGCTGAGTGGTGTGTATGCACATAACCTGAAGCGCTTGTGATCTCACTAGCCTGGATGTATTTTTTTTTTGTAGTCCCCAAACTTCGTTCACTATAGGCTTTGCTAAGCTAACTCTGTAAAAGCCAATGTCTCTTTTTGCATTGAACTTTGAGCGTCTTAAATTCAGAGATGTTGTTTAAAACAGCTACATTACACAAATATATATTTAAATAAAGTTTAAAATGTGATATCGTAGTGGACCACCACTTTAATTTGATTCTCAGTTATTTCGTTTTTTTTATTATTATGAGTAGAATCATAAGTGTGATATTTATTTATACAGTTCAATTCAATATTGCGTGAGTTACAATTTAGACACAATTTCATTCTTGAATGAATCTTTTTTTTTTTTTTTGCACAAATCATTTGAGTGAATGATTTCAATAATCTATTCATCGACGACCACCTGCATAATTTCTAAATGCATCACCTGTTTTAAACGAATCACTTGAATGATCTATTAATAATCAGTCATTAAGAAAAGGGATTTGCCACTGCATACCACCATATTTAACAAGCCTAAACCAGCCAAGGCTCCTGCCCTGCATAAAAACACATTCAGATAAATGGAATCTAATTAGCGTCTAATAATTTCCCCAGCGCTGCTTAAATTCTTAGATGATAGAAAGTTAAACTAAACATATTTTGATTTAATTTTAGATATTTTATCAATATTAAAGTGTTTTTTAGCTAAATTTCTAAATATCTTAATGCATCCTTGCTCACTAAAACTATTCAGTGCATCCGGAAAGTGTTCGTAGCGCTTCACTTTTTCCACATGTTTTTAATGTTACAGCCTAATTCCAAAATGGATTAAATTAATTTCCTCAAAATTCTACACACAATACCCCATTATGACAATTAAAAAAAAAAATTGAAATTGTTGCAAATTTATTAAAAAATTTAAAACCTGAGAGATCACATGTACAGAAGTATTCACAGCCTTTGCTTAATACTTTGTTGATGCACCTTTGGCAGCAATTACAGCCTCAAGTCTTTTTGAATATGATGCCACAAGCTTGGCACGCCTGTCTTTGGGAATTTTTGCCCATTCCTCTTTGCAGTACTTCTCAAGCTCTATCAGGTTGGATGGGAATCAATGGCGTACAGCCATTCAGATCTCACCAAAAATGTTAAATAGGATTTAGGTCTGGGCTCTGGCTGGGCCACTCAAGGACATTCACCGAGGTGTTATGAAGCCACTCCATTGATGTTTTGGCGGTGTGCTTTGAGTCATTGTTCTGCTGGAAGATGAATCGTCGTCCCAGTCTGAGGTCAAGAGCACTCTGAAGCAGGTTTTCATTCAGAATGTCTCTGTACATTGCAGCATTTATCTTTCCCTCTATCCTGACTAATCTTCCAGTTCCTGCTGCTGAAAAACATCCCCACAGCATGATGCACTGTCAACCCTGGGACCTTATATAGACAGGTGTATGCCTTTTCAAATCATGTCCAATCAACTGAATTTACCACAGGTCAACTCCAATTAAGCTGCTGAAACACCTCAAGAATGATCAGTGGAAACAGAATGTGCCTGAGCTCAATATAGAGCTTCACGGTAAAGGCTGTGAATAATTATGTACATGTGATTTTTCAGGTTTTATTTTTAATAAATTTGCAACAATTTGAAAAATCTTTTTTCACATTGTCATTATGGGGTGTTGTGTGTAGAATTTTGAGGAAATAAATGAATTGAATGCATTTCGAAATAAGGCTGTAACACAAAAAAATGTGGAAAAAGTGAAGCTCTATGAATACTTTCTGGATACACTGTAAATTACTTTACCCAAAATCATAATGTTCTCAAACTCTTGAACAGTAGTGTATGGTTATCCATAAAGGTGAGTCTGGGTTTCTGCAGGGGGCGATTGTGAGCTGTTTGTTGATTTGTGCTGTATTCTCTCTGTTACACAGAGCACAGGCTGGGAGGTAGGTGCTGAACTTCATGGTTAATGCTTGGCCCATACGTGCAAGCTGTGGGCATTTATCATGACTCTCTTTTGCTGTGAATTTGACCCATTAACCTTTTTTATGGACGTTTTTCATTTCTTCGTCCATCCCTTCATCTCTTTATTATCTTTCCTATGGGACTGCTGTCAGTGGTGTCCGGACAGCAGCGTCCCTTCTCGTCTTCTCATCCTCCTCTCTCTTTCTCGAGGAGAAGCAATGTTAACATTGTCAGATTGACAGGCCATGCATGGGAGCCACTGTGACACTAATGACAAGATTTATTCATGAATGCGTCATTTCACTCCCTCGTTCGCCTCTCACACCGTTTCATCAGCACTGCCATCCATGTCTTTTCATCATGTCTCAGAAGCACAGGGTTCGATTTACACGAGTCTTGCTGACTATCTTGAAGAACGGTTTTGCTCAAAAATGAAATTCTTTAATTTTGCTCACCCTCATGTTGTTACGATCCCGTCTGACTTTTCCTTCTTTCATAAACATGTAGACATTTTAGACTATGTGTTGATTTTTAGATGATCGTGTTCAGTTCAGAGATTACAGCACTTTAAAAAAATACCAATGGGAAAAGTAAAAATACTTTCGAAACCAAAGATGCCTAAATAGTGAGCAGACACAGTGTTTATAGATTTAAAAATGCATCTATTGTGTTCCATTGAATAAAAATCGTTATACAGGTTTGGAATGACATGAGAGTGATATTTTACATGAAAAAAAATCTGAATTTTTGTTATCTCGTCAAATTATTCTTGATATTTCTTCTGAATGGACTTGCCATGGTGATCATCAGCTCTAAAACTATATTCACATGCTCAAAGTGATGTCCAATGACCTATTCTTTATGCTAGCTTTTGTTTAATGGCAAACTAAATCGATCCCTGAGTTCTAATTTACACCTGTTTGTATTACTAGTGTTCATTTTTACTTTTCTGCATGGCAACAACTCAACCGAAATTGTCCTGTGTACAGCATTAAACCAGGAATGCACTTAAGTGTCTGTTTAATCTTTTCAAGACCTTTTTGTGCCTGCTTCTTCCTCCTTGCATGTTTCTTGTTGGGTTTTAGTCTTTTTATGTGTGTATTGATTTATGGAGTTTGGTAGTATTGCTGTTTGTTTTGTGTATGTGTTTGTTTTGTTAGTCTTTCAAAGAGTTTCCTGGTTTCCTGATTAAAATGTTCTGTTCTCTCCTTTTTTATTTCCCTGGTTGCTGACCCCTCCTCTTCCCACTTTAATTATTGTGTCTTGTGGTAAGTTCATAGTTTGAGGGTTTATTTCTTTAGCTTTCTATGACTGAGCAAACAAGCACACTGAACCAGAGAGGGGCTGAACCATCTCAGACAACTGCAATCTGCGCCGCAAGATTTCCACAATATGGCGATATCCATTCTTTTAAATGTGCTAATTTGAATAGTTTTACGAGATTTTTAAAACTTGTTTTTTTTTTTTCATCCAGACTGACAAATAAGCTAAATTATTTACAACCATTTTAATCAAGCCTCTATCATTTAAAGCACAGTTATCAACATTTGAAGTGGGTCAACAGCTTTCTTA
This sequence comes from Danio aesculapii, assembly GCF_903798145.1. Lineage (NCBI taxonomy): Eukaryota > Metazoa > Chordata > Actinopteri > Cypriniformes > Danionidae > Danio > Danio aesculapii. The sequence goes on from NC_079440.1 coordinate 34,730,183, forward strand.
AAGTTGTTCACCAATTATTGAACAACATCCGTTCATGTCTTGGGACGATTTAGAAAAGTTTTTTCGGTCTGCTTCAAATGTTGGCTACTGTATGGAGCAGTTATAGTAATCTTACTAATACATGGTGCTTTACTTCAAAATGCAACAAAATTAACATGGACGCATCCATTTTTGGCTCCACCACTTGGTAAAAAAAAATAAAAATGTGTAATTTAGTCTGAAAAATTGCTGCTGTATTGTGTCCACATTGTAGAGGTTGATCATTAAGATTGAGACACAAACATGGTAATAATCAGTATATACTCACTGGCAACTTTAGTATGCTCACCTGCTAGTACCATGTTGGGTCCACTTTATCCTTCATAACTGCTTTAATTCTCAAAGTACTGGAGATATTCATCAGAGATTTTACAGCATCACCCAGTCACTGCAAACTTATCAGCTGCACATCCATGGTGCAAATCTCCTGTTTCACCACAACCCAAAGGTGCTCCATTTAGATTGAGATCTGGTGACTTTGGAGGCCATTTGAGTGTAGTGAATTGAGTGAATTTGAGTTTTGTGAATAAAAAAAACAGCTTAGGTGTGCCCCAAAAAATTACACGTTTATGTACTGTTCTATGCATAAATAACCCCAAAGATGTTTGTGCGCAAAATTCTCGGTGGATCAGCAGTTTCTGAAATGCTGCCATGTTTGTCACTTTAATTACTTTTCTTTCCCAACCTGATGCAGGTTTAAAGTGTAGCATTTACATGATTTAGTGTTGATGTCTACGTCGAGTTGTGATTTATGGCATATTTGCATTAATGAGCAGTTGAACATAATAAAGTGGCCAATGAGTGTAGGACTACCGTTTCACTACTTTGAAAATGATTAGAATTACCTTTTTTTCTAATATTTATAAATATTTTATCTTTTTTTTTATATTTCCCAAATTATGTTTATCAGAGCAAGGAATTGTTCACAGTATTTTCGATAATATTTTTTTCTTCTGGAGAAAGTCTTATTTGTTTTATTTTGGCTAGAATAAAATCAGTTTTTTTAAAACCATTTTGATCTCAATATTTTTTCAATTGTCTACAGAGCAAACCATCATTATCCAGTAATTTGCCTAATTACCCTAACTCAGTGTTTCCCAACCCTGTTCCTGGAGGCACACCAACAGTACATATTTTGGATGTTTCTGACCCATTAACTTCAGGTGTTGGAGTCTCTTCTGATGTTATAAGTTGATTCAGGTGTGTTTGATTAGGGAGAGGTTTAAAATGTGTACTGTTGGTGTTCCTTCAGGAACAGGGTTGGGAAACACTGCCCTAACCTACCTAGTTAACCTAATTAACCTAGTTATTATTATGTTTAGATATGTGTTGAAAAGAAATCTTCTTTCTGTTAAACAGAAATTGGGAAAACAACATATACAGACAGGCTTATAATTCTGACTTCAGCTGTATGTGTGGAATGAAAATATATTTTCATGAAAATTTGTCCATCAACGCTTGTTAGAGACTGACCAAAAACAAAAAAAAGAAGTCTGAGTATGGTTGGTCTGCTTTGGTTCAGCCCTTATCTGCACGTGACTGATACTTCACTTCCTGTGTGTAGAGCACTCAGACATGCTCCTGGCTCTCTACATATACACAACTATAATCACCAACTCTTTTTTTTTTTTCTTACTGTGCTTTATTTGCCTACCTTGTTTCTATTAACGTAACCGTTTCAGTCTGGCATCCTGAATTGGGCCACAGCGACACATTTTCAGCACTTGCTACATCATAAACGTTCTGTTTCGCTTCATTCTTTAACTCTTCTTTGGAGTGCAGATGTTGCTCACTTGCTGTTTAAGGACATCAGTTTTTCTTTGGTTGTTCTGTTATGTCCACCTCTGCTAACACAGTTTTCAGAGAAAGGTCTCACTTTGTTCAGAACTGCTTCTTGCTGCACTGTCTTTCATCTTGGCTCAAACTCTCCTGTTTTTCGGTTCGATTTTTGTGATGTGGAGATGCTTACTTCTCAGCTACTACTTTGTATAAAAGATTAAATGCATTAACCTACATATATGCAGTGCAATAATTCTGGGTTGGTAAGATTTTTAAGAAAAGCTGTCAAATATTAAAATAAATGGCAGTAACTTTAAATTGTAACAACATTTTATAATAGTTTACAATGTCGTTAATTACTGTATGGAAAAGCCATTGGCATGCACTGGCTCGTGATCTTTCATGATCAATTTTGTATACTTACTTTTGTTGTTCAAGAAGCATTTATTATTATACACTACCTGACAAAAGTCTTGTCGTTGATCGTACTTGTTAGAGCAACAAATAATAACTTGACTTCTAGTTGATCATTTGGAAAAGTGGCAGTATGCAGTTTTTCCGATGAATCATCTGTTGAACCGCATCCCAATCATCACAAATACTGCAGAAGACCTATTGGAATCCACATGGACCCAATATTCTTTAGAACTTAGTCAAGTTTGGGGTTACATTCAGAATGGGGGTGTGCAAGAAATCTGCAGAGTGGATGGCAATATCAACAGCCCAAAACGATCTGAGTTATCAAGACACTTGTGCTGCCCTTTACATTACAAACCACAGGAGAGGGCAAATTCTTCAGCAGGATAGCGCTCCTCCTCATACTTCAGCCTCCACATCATCAAAGTTCCTATAAGCAAAGAAGGTCAAGATGCTCCAGGATTGGCCAGCCCAGTCACCAGACAATGAACATTATTGAGCATGTCTGGGGTAAGATGAGGGCATTGAAGATGAATTTAAAGAATCTTGATGAACTCTGGGAGTCCTCCAAGAACGCTTTCTTTGCTATTCCAGATGACTTTAGTAATAATTTATTTGAGTCACTGCAAAGGTTTATGGATGCAGTCATCCAAGCTCATGGGAGTCATACACAATATTAATTCTTTTTCCACTGAACCATGACTTCATATTCTATACTGTACATTATTTCTGTTAAGTGACAAGACTTTTGTCTTAGCAAAGTCAGTCCTTACTGTCCTAATGAAATAATAAAAAATCAAGGCATGATCATGTTTTATTTTGGTTAAAAAAAAACACGTAATCTAGAGGCCCTTGCTTTTCATATAACCCACTTCTGATACCAAATGATCAACTAGAAGTCAAGTTATTAATTGTTGTTACTAAAACTTGCATAGACAACAAGACTTTTGTCAGGTTGTGTAAATGTTGAAAAAAGCTTTGTGTCCGCACCAAAAAAAATAAAAAAGTGTATATATATATATATATATATATATATATATATATATATATATATATATATATATATATATATATATATATATATATAGTTGAAGTCAGAATTATTAGCCCCCTTTTGATTTTTTTTTTCTTTTTTTTTTATATTTCCCAAATGATGTTTAACAGAGCAATGAGATTTTCACAGTATGTCTGATGATAATTTTTCTTCTGCAGAAAGTCTTATTTGTTTTGTTTCAGCTAGAATAAAAGTAGTTTTAATTTTTTTTTAAACCATTTTATGGTCAAAATTATTACCCCCTTTAGCTAATTTTTTTCCGACTGTCTACAGAACAAACCATAACTTGCCTAATAGGGTATACACTGAGCTAATATTTTTCCCATACTGATAAACTTCCAGTGACCTGTTATTGTGAGTTTTTTTCCATTTTATATGGTTCCTTTAACAGCATCGATGTTGTAATGCAAGTAAAATACATTCAGTTAAATAAACTTTGGTATATATTTAATTGTTCAAGCGTAAAGCGAGACAAAAAGCTGTTTACTCACACACGACCGTCAGAATCGGCAGGCTAGCGCAGAAGCTCCATTAAATATAATGGGGTAAAATAAATGCTCATTATAAAGACATGGCGGGGGAAATGTTATTTAATGCAGTGCTTCAAGTACAATCTGAGACTGTACACGAAGCACTATACACCGGGGGGAGGGGGTTGTGAAACGGGGGCTAATAATTCAGGGGGTCTAACAATTCTGACTTAAACTGTATGTGTGTGTGTGTGTGTGTGTGTGTGTGTATATATATATATATATATATATATATATATATATATATATATATATATATATATATATATATATATGCAATACATTTTATGGTCTATTTAATCAAATAAATGGCTTTGCTAAATGAAAGTATTAATTTCATAAAAATCTTACTCACTCCAAACTTTTGGATGGTATTATAAAATTAACAAACAATACAGAATGTAATTAATTAATAATAATAATAATAATTGAAAACACCCCAGAACTACTTAAAATCAAGCAGTGAAGGTAAAAGGGTTGAAAAACCTTTTCTTTCTCCTTTTTCTCTGAAGTTCTGGTAAATATTTTCAGATGTGGTTCATGTTTGTACTGTAATAATAATATTGTGTTAGTGCCTGTGTTTTTTCTTCTTCTGTATTTCACTGTTATACAATTGCATCACTATTTCCAGTGTTGAATGCAGTTTATGTAAACATGTACCAGACAATGTTTACATGGCTTTTGTCACTCGATAACTTGCTGCCAAGAGAAAATGTTTTGTTTGCCTCATTGCACTTTACCTTTCCTTTCGAGCAACTTTAGAATGCCAACCCATGACATACTGTATGTCAACGTGTATCAACAGGATTTATATTTCTGTTATCTGGCATATTAAAAAATGGTTGCTAAAAATGACACATTTTTTTCTTTCAGGATGGAAAGAGGATGTTTGGCACCTATTTCAGAGTTGGATTTTATGGCTCTAAGTTTGGTGACTTGGATGAGCAGGAGTTTGTATACAAAGAGCCGGCTATCACTAAGTTGGCAGAAATCTCACATCGGCTTGAGGTATACAGCATTTCTGTATTTTGATGTAGCTGTATTTTTGATTCGGTTTTCATTTTCCATTGTTTTTAATTCATCTTTGCACATGCATAACCTCTGCTGTTGTAATAATTCTGTTTAAATTTTTAGAGTTTTTATGGTGAAAGGTTTGGTGAGGATCAAGTTGAAGTCATTAAAGACTCAAATCCAGTCGACAAGTGTAAACTGGACCCAAATAAGGTGCAGTGTTTAGATTTGATTACTTTTTACAGGGTTTCCACTTTCACGAACAGCAGTTTCAAGGATTTTTATAGCACCATTCATTTTAAACACCTTTGTAATTCATATCTCAGCATATGTAGCACCATAAAGTCTTTTCAACTACACTTAAAATTGACATTAGAATTTTTCAGAGATTGACCATTTAAAAAAGTCATGTTCAAACAACTTTAATAAAATGTCTTTAATTTAATTTTAGTTATTCAAAGATGGTTTCTGAAATATAGATAAAATGTGCATTATTTGTTGTGTTATTGAGTAAGATTTAAATGTAGGAGTTTTTTCATTCTGTTTTTGATAATTGAGTACAATTGTTAAAATAAAATCATAAACAACTTTAATTCAAGCACTTTTAATGGCCTCGAATCCATGTTTAAAATTAAAGTACTTTTAAAGAACTACTACTTTCAGGAAGCGTGGGAACCCTGTTTTTACTTTTTGTCTAGATTTGATGACAAATATCTGACATGATTTTCTTTTTCCTGATTCAGGCTTTTATTCAGATCACGTATGTTGAGCCGTACTTTGACACTTATGAAATGAAGGACCGCATCACATATTTTGATAAGAACTACAACCTGCGGCGCTTCGTCTACTGCACACCATTCACACTCGATGGCAGAGCTCATGGTGACCTACATGAACAGTTCAAACGAAAAACCATCCTTACTACCTCTCACGCGTTCCCCTACATCAAGACCCGCATCAACATCATCCACAAAGAGGAGGTAAAAACACACACACACACCACATTGGCGTAGCTTGTAGGGGGGCCGCAACCCTTCAGACAATGTGTGTTCATTCCCTGAAGCAAAATGTTGTGACATTGTTTTGTATGATTTGTTACATATGCACTAATACAGTAATGCAGTAATACAGTGCTCATTTTAAAGGTCCCATGAAATTAAAATAAAGTTTTTTAGATGTTAGTATCAGTAGTAATAGTTTTTAGGATATCTATAAGCTAGTGTGCTCCAAAACAAAGACAAAAATTCACATTTAGAAGATATAAACATGGAAGGCTTGTAGTTTGTCACTTCCGCCTAAATCAAGGGTGTCCAAACTCGGTCTTGGAGGGCCAGTGTCTTGGAGAGTTTAGCTCCAACCCTAATCACACACCCGAACCAGCAAATTAGGCTCTTACTAGATATACTATAGTTACTAGCTAAACTATGCAGGACACCGGCTCTCCAGGACCGAGTTTGGACACCCCTGGCCTAAATGGATCAGCGGTCACTTTTAACAACAGTTTCTCATCAAATCGTGACCAATCAAATGCTCTCTAGTGTCTGAAATGCCCCGCCCTCTTAAAGACGCTTCACATTTGATGCACTTGAGCTCAACTACTCTTACTGGCAGAGCGCTGATGAAGCAAAACACTATTAGCTGTTTTCTAAAAAGGGGAGGGGCTACACTATGGCCCACCATCCCTTTGTGTTTCGGTTGAGATCACGTCAAACATTGAATAAAAACACATTTCAAAGCACTTCAGGAGACCTTTAAAATAGCATAACATAGCTGTAAACATGTTGGACTGTCCAATTGTAAGTTGAAAGCATTTCATTAAGCTACACGGTAAACTACACAATAACACAACTCTTGAATGGTTTGCTTTTACTTTCGAATTCACGATTGTGTTCTTTTACCATAGTGAAAAGTGACATCCTATGTGTAAAAATAAAGCAAACATACTGGCTGCAAGCATATATGTCTTATCACTTTAAGTAATAAATAAGATAAATAAAACAAGCTCAAAAGTCGAAACTTGAGGTGCACCAAAGAAAAATTAAACACAAATAAAAAAATGTAACTTAATGTGATGTCATATATTTTTTCCAGTTGGTTCTCTGTGTGTGTGTTTCTGGGGTCCCCTAGCGCAAATGTTAAGCTAGACCTATGACACACACTATCAATGTATAAGCTTCTGTGGGTATTACTTAGTTCACTTTCGGTTGAGGAATGATTTTAAATGTTAATATTTGTCTTTCAGATCATCTCCACACCTATTGAAGTAGCCATCGAGGACATGCAGAAGAAGACACAGGAGCTGGCCTTCGCCACTCATCAAGATCCGTCTGATGCCAAAATGCTGCAGATGGTTCTACAGGGGTCTGTGGGCACTACTGTTAACCAGGTGACCTGCCAAGTCTTATAATACATTTTAAGCCGAATTATCTAAAACTTTCACCTCCAGAATGTATATCTTAAAAAGATTCACAGATTCAAAGTTTGAGTAAATAATGTCACAATTTGCTCTACAGGGTCCTCTCGAGGTGGCCCAGGTGTTTCTGTCCGAGATCCCAAGTGATCCTAAACTCTACAGGCACCATAATAAACTACGATTGTGCTTCAAAGACTTCACCAAGAGGTTTGATATTAAATGCTTTCAAATGACATTTTAAGGTGGCTTTTTAGCATGTCTGCACCACAAGAGCGGGGAACAGTTTTGAGGAAACTCTTATTAGCTCCTACTTCAGAGTAGGGACTAATCCAGCACAATTGGAACTTCCAGAAACAAGTGTACATTGATCGGAGGCGGGTACATGTCATGCAGAACACCAGGGGTCTCATTCATAAAGCTTTGTGTAGAAACCTTCTTAAAAGTGAACATGGCGGAATACATTTTAATTGATTTATTAATTATTAAAGTGGTTAAATTAATTAAGAGACCTCAGCACAGTATTGCTAATAGCTGTGTTTTTAATCCACCTAGTTTGCATGCACATTTTGGAATAAAAATGCATATTGGAAGTGCTAAGATGAGCATAAATTATGAAAATGTGCATTAAAATATCATGCGTGAAAGATAAACTTCTTTATACGATAAGAAAATATGTGTATTTACTGAAAAACACATTTACTGAATAAATTACAGCATCAATAAAGTTATTTGATTTTGTTTTAACTGTGTAAAATAAAAAAGGTGGTTGTAACGCATGGCTGTCAAACTCAATTCCTGGAGGGCCGCAGCTCTGCAGAGTTTAGTTCCAGTCGTGCTTCAGCACACCTATCTGTAGGTATCAAGTACATGCAGTCTATTAGTTTAATCAGGTGTGTTTAATTAGGGTTGGAACTAAACTGTGCAGAACTGCGGCCCTCCAGGAACTGAGTTTGACACGTGTTGTAATGGGACTGCATTAATGAACAAATCAGTGGACCAACCACATTGAACAACACTGAAATGTTGTTTTGATTGCTCTAAAAGTCCCTAGCTAAAGTGGTTCATATTATCACTGGAAATGTCCTGAACGGCTTTGCTTCCAAAGCCACCGTTCGTTCACTGCATTTCATCTTTTGAGGTGCAGGTAATTTATTGTACAAGATAAAATTTCATTTATTTATTTTATATATTTGGTGCCAGTTTATCAGGAAGTGACGATTTTGTATATTTTGACTCATTGAATGGAAACCCTGCTGTAATCGCAAATGTTTTATGCAATATTCCAGTTTGGCACACAAGTCTTATTTGCTATCTTTGGATGAGAACGCTGCTATTGTTAGCAGTGTTTACCTGTGGTATCGTGCTCTTTTCTCAGTCTCAATGATATTCGTACCTGATGAGAAGGCCCCTAATATAATGCACTGTCCAGTAATACAGTTGAACTAAACTTGAAACTGCCTAAATTCAACTTTTAATGATCTCCCTAGGTGTGAAGATGCCCTACGCAAAAATAAGAGTCTGATTGGTCCAGACCAGAAAGAGTATCAGAGAGAGCTGGAGAGGAACTACCACAGGCTGAAGGAAGCTCTGCAGCCTCTCATTAACAGGAAGATCCCGCAACTCTACAAACCCGTGTTACAGGTCAACTCACACAGGTCAGACGACAACAAAATCATGTCAAACGCTCTTAACACATGAAAAAAAAAAATCTGACCGCATGTATGAATGAATAATGGTGTGAGCTGATCTCTGAAGACCGCTATTAATATTTCAGTAATGCACCAAGTCATAGGGTGCACCATACAGCCCCCATCAGTTTATTACATAAAAAAGAAAAATGTCATTTTAGTTTTAGAAATAGTGTAATATATGAGAATTCAATCAAAATTAAAGTAAAATATGTAAATTAGTACTCCACCCACTTAAAGGCGGTATGTGGTTACTAAAGCTGTGGTCACATTGGGCTTTGTGTGTGCGAAATTCTGTCGTGCGGCGCTGCGAAAGGGGGCGGGATTAAACAAGATGATTAGACATTAAAAAAAGCCAGCCATTGCTCCTTATTTTAAATTTCTGTCCAGAGAGGTCCTGTTTTGATCCTTGATTGGTCTCACGCAGTCAAGTGATGCGATTTCGCAGGTCAGAGTTCACCAAGCTTGAACTTTGCACCGCAGCAAACTGCGAAACTTAATGCATGACCCTGCTTTTCAGGTCTGACGCATTCGTGTGCGTATGAATGGAAGTCTATGGGAGGAAAAGCCCAGTGTGACCGCAGCTTAATAGTGGATGTGATTGTCTAAAAAGCTGTAGGAGCTTGCAATGTACTTAACCTCTTTTTTTCTCGCTTTAACAAGCAGCAAAAGGACGGCTTGACAAGGTAGTCAAGTTGTTAAGGGGATTTTTTAGACTGTCAATGAAATGTTTAATTGAGCATTTTAACATTAGTATTTTTTCTTTTCTTTCAGAGACTCTTTTAGCAGAATGAGCCTTCGCAAGCTAGACATGTGAAGACCGAAGAAATAAAAAGAACAAATGCAATTTTATTTATTTGTACATATATCTACGCTCCTCACACTATCAGTGTTTTTGCCATGAAGTAAAAAGTGTTAAGACGTTTGGTACATCATTCCAATTTTGTATTAGTGTACAAAATGGCCTGTTACATGATCATAAGAACTGATGGTGAATTTAGCATACAATGTGTCAAACTGTATTCAATTCCTGTGTGCACTTTTTTAATTTAATTTTTTTACTTCATCCCATTACATTTTTAATAACCACGGTACAACTTGAGAGTTTATTTAATCCTCATGGAAAAAGCAAAAAAGTGATTTTGTTTCAGCATTATGTACCTTTTGTTTACGTTAAATATTTTGCTAAATAAATACTCTTATAGTCATCTCCGTGTGCTGTTAAAGAAACTCAAGCACAATGCTTTTCTTTTTATATGCTGGTGTTTTAATGTGGTAAATAAGAATCTACATAACCAGACAATAGAAAAATATTTACATTTTCCCTCTGTTCTCAAATATACAATAGAATACCATGTAATAATAGAGATTCTCCATGAAGGGTGTTATTTATTGCTCCGAGATCTAACTGTACTGGTAGGGCCTACTCACAACACGTAAAAGGAGAAAAGCTTCTTTAGACTGGATTGAGGTATGGCAGAGAAACTACAAAAATATGTCACTTTATCGTTGTGGTCACTTGTTACAGGCAATTAGTACACTCTGTCCTTTCAGAGTCGACCACTTGTCAAATGAAACTTGATCTCTGTGTGCAAATAGTCATAACTGCCATTGGGAGCAAAACATTACCTGTGTCCTCTACTATCAACAATGTGAAATCTACACTGGGTTTAAACTATGAACATCCTCTAAAACAGGGCAGTCAAAATGCAAATTCATACTCGAGACGGAAACCCAAACAACCAAAAATTGGTCTCATTAAAAAATATAAAACATCAGTGCACAAATTACTTGTGCCAAGTTTCTAGGGAATGCTTGAAAGTACAGGAAAACCGATGTGCACTTCTGTAAGTGCCAAGGTGCGTTTGCATGAGGGTCACTAAAAAGCATGGATTCACTGAACAAGAAGAAAGAGTGAAGAACAAAAACAGTATGACAAAAAGGGAAAAGTTGGCAACAAATGTCACAGCCTTAGAAGTTCAAATCTGCTTCCTGCTGACATTTGTTCCAAAAACATACATAAACTATCAACACATTTCCTGCACGTACTTAATGTAGTTCAGAAAAACTCCATAAGTATGTTGTCCCAATACACTTGCCTGTTTTTACTGAGAGACTCTCTTGTAGAAGAGCAGGTATGGTGTAGAGGTGGAGCAGGTCTCTGGGGAACAAGCTCGGAGGAAGTCCTCTTCTTCATAGAGTCTCACTTCAGAGTCATCAAACAGCATCCACTTTCCTTCAAAGTCCAGAAGATTTCTTAGAGCGAGGTCAAAACTCACCTGTGTCCCGTCAGCCACGGCATCAGCGCAGTCTTCCTCTGGCTCTTTCTTCACAGTGTTCTGAAGGAGAGCACGACTGGACAAGCTGGACGCCTTGTCTGGATTGGTTTGCTTGCTGTTGCTGAGCTCAAAGCTGGTGATGCTCCTTTGTCCTCCTAAAAGCCCAACACCTTCAGAGCACCTCTTGCTTGCCGTTTTGCTGGATATGTTATTAGTTCCACTGGCTCTGTTCACATTTCGCCCTCTGCCAGACAAGCTGAAGGACACCTCGCCGTCATCATAGTCGGTTTGAGGAGCTTCCTCTTTCTTCTGTTTCACATCTTCTTCTTGGTCTCGGTCATGCTCTTCATCATGAGTTTGAGGCTTGATGTTGGTGTGATGGAGATCCATCATGCGGATGTAGGTGGTGTAGTGACCGCTGCTGATGGTCACTCCGCTGTGCATGACCACGGCGAAGAGCTCATAGTCTGGAGAGTCAGGCTGAGTGCACCACTCATGCAGAGAGAGTTTCAGAGGAGTCTGCAGAGGAGTGTTCACCTTGGAAAGGCCAGCATAAGGGTCCATCCTGTTTTAAAAAATTAAAGCAATTAATTGTTTTAACTGCTCAAATCTACATTGAGAACTTGAATTAGGGCTGCATGATATTGGACAAATCTGATATTGCAATATTTTATTTGATGTGATAAATATTGTGATACGAGTACAGTTTGAAAAGATGGTTTGAATAGCTCTATTTGACGGTTTTCTGAGGAGTCTGACAGTATTCTGGTACAGAAATTAATCACAATGCCAAAAAAATTATTTTTTTTTTTACTTTGTCTTTTTTTCTAGTCTAAATATTTAAAAAAATTCATAGACCAAGTAAAAATATTGTTTAGTTTTCACTATCAGAAGAAATAAGTGAAAATTAAGGGATTTTGCTTGTTTTAAAGGAAATTATCTGCCAGTGAGGTAAGTAAAATCTTGTTTTTGCTATGAAATGTAGATATTTGTACTAAAAATGAGACAAAAATTCAAGTAAAAAAGGTAATGATTCGCACTCCAGTAATTGCTTCGTACGGTTTTTATTTTTTCATTGTTCGGGTGATTCAAAAACACAAACGTTTCGGCACAATGCCTTCCTCAGTGTTCCTACATCTATAATTCAGACTGGATATTGCATATCTTTGCCATGTGACTATTGTGGATGCGCACATTGCGATATCGATGCTGAAACTATATATTGTGCAGTCCTAACTTGAATAGGACTGAATGAGCTATTTTTGTTTAGAAACACATGTAATAAAGAACTGAGAGCAGTTTTACTGCCATCAGGTAGCTATTGTACCGTTTTCATTTGTATTAGTTTATATTTTGACATAACTTTTGTCATTTCATTATGGTTGTTCTGGCCTATCGGTTAGAGAGCAAGGATTGTGACCCGAGGGATGCAGGCTTGAGTCTAAGGACAGACAGGGATTGTAGGTGGGTCTTCCACCCTCAATATCACGACTAAGGCAACTGAACGATCAACTGAATACATGCATCAATATAGGATACATACTCTGAGCCATTGGCAGCAAAGCACTTGAGATGGATTGTGATGACTTCTGGCGTTTTGTCAAACAGGAGACTTCTCTCAGCTTCTGTGTAGTGACGACAGGTCTCACAGAAATATTTATCTTGACCCACAATACGCTCAACAGATGCAAACTGAGATATGGCCCACTTTAGGGTTTTCAGCTCAGGCTTGGGATCTGGAGAAACTGTAAAAGGAAATGTAGTCATGATGAGCATCTGAAATGTTCTAACCAGCAGCAAAAAGCAAACATGAAGAGATTTAAATGTACTCACTCTCAGAACTGGAGTCAGAAGGCAGGGTTTCTTCTTCTTGCACAGGCACACTAATGTCTTGAAAATCCTCTCTTCTCTCTGTGAAACACTCGCATTCCAGACAACGTGTCCGCAACACCAGCTGACCCTGAAACATCCACTTCAGCACATCCAGGCCTGAGCGCTCTGATTACACAAGACACAAAACGTTCTGTTAATGTTGTTTTCAGATAACATGCTAATTAAAAACATTTAAATAAACCAATTGAATATTACCCATCTATTCATTTTAGGATCTGATTAGGACATGGGATTTAATCAGAAAATGCTGAAATATTTACCTTCATTCTTTCCCAGAACCGGTTTAACTTCATGAGTTTTGTTTTCATTCTCAGAGTTGTCCTCGTCCTGTTTCTCCTGAGAACTACAATCTGACTTCTCCTTGGTCTCTCCTCTCGCTCCTACGTGTGAAGTAATTCGTCCCATGCTCCGAAACTTGGAGAAGATGCTAGGCTGCTTCCCTGATGGCCTCAACCAGCCCAGCTTCCCTCTCCTAGTCCTCTTGCCTGTATCTTTAGGTGGACTGTCATTCTTCTCTTCTTCTGTGGTGCTCCCTCTCTCCTTCTCTTGCTCCTCTGCGCTATTCCTCTGCTCAGTAGCTGAACTCTCTGTGCTTATATCACTGGAGGACTTGCGTTTCGAGCGGGTCATAGGCATGTTTTCTTCATTTTTCTTAGACTTGCTTTGAGATTTTGGCTTCTTCTTAGCATTGCCCGCTTCTGTGTCACTCTTTCTCTTTCCACTCAGCTGGCTGTCAGAGCTCCCGTCACCTTCCTGGACAGACTCGGTTCCATTGATCATCGTGGTGTCCTGGTTGTCGGTTTGCTCTTTTTTGATAGTGTCACAGGCCTCCTGAATGTTCGCAAGGATGCACTGCAGGACCTCTTGTGCGTCATGCTGCAAGTAACCCTCATACATTGGGTTGAGCTGCCTGCAGAGGGAAAATCAAATCAAAAGTTAGTTGGATATCATATTCATATACCTATTTCCATAATTTTTATTTTAATTTTAATGTTGATAAGTGACATTTTGGCCCACAGCAGTACCTGAGCGCATTAAGCAGTTTACGAGGTGGGGTGGCTAGCTCTCCATCGTTGTATTTTTCTGGGTTAAGCAGGAAGCTGGACTGCAGCTGCTCCACAGAGGAAATTAGGCTGTGGAAACTGCCCAGCAGCTCCATGGGAACAGGTAGGGTGTTCTCACCAGAGTCCCCCTAATAACAAAGTATCATTCAGTGTTTAATGGATTTATTATCTGTTCTGCATATTTTATTATGTAATTAGCAGTTGCTTTTAAGGTAACACTTCAAATTTCTGTATTTACTTTTTTAAAAGACTACTGGTACTGATATCTATCCAAATGCCTCAAGAGATGTTATGAAAGTGAAGACCAACCTCATTGTTGGCACCATCTTCTTGTGGTTTGTCTTTCAGTTTAGCCACATGACACAAGGACTTGATGGCTTCTTTAAAACCAGGACAGTAATATAAAACCTGTAATTGGAAACCGTCATTGATTAATTCGATCCAAACAACAGTAACAAAATGCAGATATTACAGCAAGACACTACAATCTAAAGTCACATTTTTTATATCTATATTTCGCTGCAGCTTTTAGTGAAAAAACCCCCCCCACAAAATGCATATTTATTTTATTACATATTATTTACACTATTTTCAGATATCAATACACATCTTAAAAAGCGGTTTGTTTTTTAATAATTTTATTAAATTACATTCATTCTAATGGGATTAATAATGGTAATTCCAAGAATATTTAAATATACACACTATCGGTCAAAAGTTTGGAGTCAGTACGATTTTAAAATGTTTTAAATAAGCTTGTCCTGCTCACCAAAGCTGTATTTATTTAATTAAATACACAGTACGATTTGTAAAATTGTGAAATGTTATAGCACTATACAATAAATGTTCAAAAGTAGTTTATATTTTAATATTTTATTTCAGTGATTTTAAAGATCAATTTTCAGCTTCATTACTCCAGTCACATAATCCTTCAGAAATCCTTCTAATATTAATTGTTATTATTATTAATGGTAATATTAATAAAAGCACCAATGACTGGAGTAATAATTTCATTTGAAACTACAGACAATAGTAAGCAGTTATTTAAATTGTAATAAATATTTAATAGTTTTTTTTTTTTTTTACATTTAACAAATGCCACCATGATAAACAAAATTATTTTCGTAAAAAAAAAAAAAAAAAAACCCAAACTTTTGACTGGTAGTGTATCTCATCAGTTTATTATTGGAGCTATTTGGTTCATTTGGAATTTGAAAGTTTGAAGAAAGTCAAATTTTTATTAAATCCAAGGTACATTTTTGAAAAGTCATCTTTACAAAATTGTTCATAATCACTCAATAAAAAGTAACAGTCGAGATATATACATATGGTTCAAGTTATGACTTTAGATAAGACCTTAAAACAAGTTAAACAGATTCAAAATAAGAGTTAAAACTTCTTATCCTCAATCTTTTTTTAAATCTTTTGCAAATTAGAGCATATTTTAATTATATAATGCATCATTTGTATATTTAAAAAAAATAGCTATCTTAATGTATTGCAACTAATAGATAGTGGGAATTAGGTTTAGAGATTGATTTAAAATAAATAAATAAATGATAATTCTTTATTTAATTCACCCCTGTTGTCCTGGCTTAGAAATAGTGACATGAATAATACATGAACTGAAGATAAGATGAACAACATACCTGAAGGATGCTATTCAAGTAGCAGGTGTTCCCCAAATTATTGAGCCCAACGAAGGGGACCAGGCTCTCAAGCTTCTCGCAGGTAAGAGGAGACGAAGGACAGGGCAATGGCACAACCTGGTCATGACTTACAGAGGGAAATAATGGAACAATTAGTAAAATGTATTCCACCAACAAACTGAATAGCTCCATAAAAACATGCCATACCAAATAGTCTCTTGTGGCTCCGCGGTACTGTTGTCTTCTGGCGGGGCCTCTGAGAAGTCCAGGGCGCGTTTGGTTTCCTTCTTCTGAAAGAACTTGAGTGAGAGTTTGCTTTTCTTCACAGGACTGCCAGCTGCAGCCACCACTCCGCTTTCACTGTGCAGTCCGGGCATTTTAACCTTTCACTGATTAAAATTGAAAAGAAACAAAAACAAACGTCAAAACGGAACAAGTTCACTCAGAGTCTTCAATATCAGCCACAAACCGCGTGAAAGCCTTGAAGTCGGATGTGCTCTCGAAAACAAAACAAGCACTTTCTACAAATAACATGACTTTAGCTTTCAATGTCTCACATATATGATTGATTATGCGTTGATATTCACGTGATCGCGTTTCGTTTTATCATTATTAATTCATTAGCATGAACACACGAATATATAGCAGTGTTGCTAACCGAGTAACGTTAGCCGCCCAGCCCACACAACATGCAGGTTCATTTCTGCAGGAGTACTTCAGAGTTACGTAATACGAAACAAAACTACGTTTAAAATGATCTTACCTTATATGACCTTTTATGCAAGGGTTACATTTTTGCGAAATACAATCCAAAAGTGCGCGGTTTCGCGTTAAATATAAACAACTTGACAAGCGCGTTTGCTGTAGAACTTGGCGCTTTTTCCACGACGAGGAGTTGCCGCTAGTGCCTGAACAAAAAGAGGCGTCCATATAATTATTTCGCCATTAAAGAAGGTGAGATGCGCAATATGTCACTACATAAGTATTCTGAATAAAATAGATATTTTTAGTTTTTCAAAACCATTAATAAACATCTAAATCATTTTGCTGGCAAAATTTTGGACTACCCATCGTCTTATCTGCGTGCCATTTTTTTAACCGATCTGAGATCAGCGCTGCGGGTAATTCTGGCTGGCGTTTGTGAAAAGGTGGCTGAATTTGGATCAGCGTAAATAGGGATCATTACAGGAAGCCGCCCCGATGGTACAATTTTTGGTTGAAACGTCTTTATAAATGTGTTATTTTGATCAAATATTGATATTTTAAAACGCATTTTTGTGAAACATTAACTGCATGTCATGAAATACGTCTTGAAATCTCTCTTGAAAACAAGACTAATCGTTTTAACCCTTTAACTGATTGCTCTACCAAATGGTTGACCATATTTTGACTGTTTTAAATAATTGTTTACACTACACAGCATTGTTAGTTTGCAAACATAATCCTGTTGCACTACTACTCTTAATGTTGCTTTTATTGTAAAAAAAAACAAAAACAAAAAAAAAAACAAGAAAACGTGTAAAATAAGAATCTGAAATATTTTATAGGATAATTAAAAAATAAAGATGATTTAGTATTCAAACATGTTTTATTTTGATTGTTTTTTTTATCTTGCGCTTCATATTTTCAGATTTTTCATAGTATATGTATTAATTCCTGTGCTTTTACCATAAAACGACATATCTACCATTTGGTAGAGGTTGATATTTTAGAAATTATGGGATGTGGTTTGCCTGAGTGTGTAAGTCTATGGTGTAAACTAGCGACATCAGGAGTTAAGAAATTCAGTTCACAAATATTTTTTCTTGGTGGGGCAGTCAAAGGGTTAAGAAAAATGCTGTCATTGATGAATTATTGGTGTTGTTATTAGGGAATTGTTGTTAGGGAAAATTACAAAAACACGAGTAAAATGGAATGCATACGATTAACCTTTTTAAAAATTATTTTAAAGTGCATAAAAAGCATTGCCCACCTTTTACCAGCAGATGGACATCTAGAGCAACGCAGGAACAGCAAACTAGGACATGCGATTAACATTTCACAATTATATTTTTATTTTTTTTTGTATACTAACACTCACACATTTTTTTTAATTGCATGGAAAGGTGTATATTTATAGATGCTTTAATTTTTCCCTTATTTAGGATAACGATGAGAAAAGAAATGCCATGTGCAATAGTGTTTTATGGAGAATAGCATTGCACAGAAGAACACAGCTGTCAGTTCACCTACCCACGTACTGTATATTACTCAAGAGACAACTAATCTGCAGATGTGCTTGAAGAGGCTGATCTCAAACCCTTTGAAATAATATTTTAGCATCTGCTGATGGGTTGCATCTCTCTAGAACTCCCTTGTCAGAAAAATGTGTAAGGAAGACAAAAAAAAAGAACTTTTTGCAGAGAAGACTGAGGCTACGGTTGTCAAAACAGCTATATATCAGTAACTGCACTGGCATGCATTCAGGCAAATGTCAATCGTGGTTAAAAATGTTTATATGAAAATATTTTAGGCTGAAGAAAGTTGGCCCATGTTTTGTAGCTTGAAATTTTTTGAAATTTTATGCCTTTTCTAGCTATAAATAATATATATATAATATATATATATTTATAAATAAATCCTTTCAATACAAATCACACTAAACAACAAGTTACAGTAGTGCAAAATTGAGGATGAGAGGGCGATAGGGTTAGGTGAAGTAAACAGTTTTGAGGAGAGAGATCTATACAAGATGTATGTAAATGTACTATGACATAAATAGTTAGGCAAAAAAAAAACTACATTCAGAAGATTAAGATGTATTATACTACAGTGGGCATTACAGTGGCGCAGTGGGTAGCCTGATCGCCTCACAGCAAGAAGGTCGCTGGTTTGCGCCTCGACTGGGTTAGTTGGCATTTCTATGTGGAGTTTGCATGTTTTCCCTGTGTTTGCATGGGTTTCCTCCGGGTGTCCAAAAACATGTGGTAGGTGAATTGAATAAACTAAATTGGACGTAGTGTATGTGAGTGAATGAGTGTGTATGAATTGTGGATGGATGTTTCCCAGTGATGGGTTGCAGCTAAAAGGGCATCTGTTGTGTAAAACATGTGCTGTATAAATTGGCGGTTCATTCCACTGTGGCGACTCCAGATTAATCAAGAGACTAAGCTGAAAATGAATGAATGAATAATTATATTATATTATATTATATTATATTATATTATATTATATTATATTATATTATATTATATTATATAACATTACATTATTCATTCATTCATTTTCTTTTCGCCTTAGTCTCTAATATTAATCTGGGATCACAACAGCAGAATGAACCGCCAATTTATACAGCACATGTTTTACGCAGCGGATGCCCTTCCAGCCACAACCCAACACTGGGAAACACCCATACACTTGCATTCTCAACAATACACTATGGCCAATGTAGCTTATTCAATTCACCTATTTTTATTTTTGCTTGTTTAATTAACAGGGACAATACACTTGACATTGTTATACAAAGATAATCGATGTTGTGTACATAGGGCATATAGCATAAAGCTAATTTGCAGCAATGTAAAATGTAAAAAATAAACAAACAAGAAAAAACAATACAACAAACATGCATAGTATATACAGAGCCACAAACATTAAAAGTAGGTCAATCTGCATATAGAAAAATGTAAACCTGACCAACCTGAAAGAATAATACTTAATGTTCACATTGCTGTGAAGATTTCAACCATTCTTTCAGCTTTACAGAAAAAAAACTGGGAATTCTGATTGTAGTTTTAAATCAACAGCCATGGCATTCCATAGATGTGAACCTTTCACTGAAAAGGATGACTGACCCAAAGTGGTTCTGCATCTGCGGATTCTACAATTTCCACTTACTGCCCCTCTAGTCTTATAGCGCATGTCTTTGGACTCTGGAAACCCACGACAACATGGGGAGAACATGCAAACTCCACACAGAAATGCCAACTGACCCAGCCGATTATATATTATATTAATATATATTATATTATAAAGCATATTACTTTTACTGGGATTTACTGGGAGATACCATTCACAAAGTATTAGCGTTGCAGAGTTTTTATGTGTGAATAATATATTGGCTGAAACATCAGTGTGCACCTTTATAAACAGTAATAATATATTATTATAGTTATTTACAATTGAATTAACATACTTTAGTTTTAACTACATATATTTGGCCAAAATGGATATTTATTTTTATTTGTTTATTTATTTTGTTGCGTTGCTTAACAGAAGTCAATTAACTAGGTTAATTAGGTTTATTAGGCAGGTTAGGGTAATTAGGCAAGTTATTGTATAACAATGGTTTGTTCTGTATAGAAAAAATATAGCTTAAAGGGGCTAATTATTTTGACCTTAAATTTAGTTTTTTTAAATTGAAAACTGATTTTATTCCAGCCAAAATAAAACAAATAAGACTTTTTTTCAGAAGAAAAAATATTCTTAGACATACTGTGAAAAGTTCTTTGCTCTGTTAAACATCATTTGGGAAATATAAAAAAAAAGCAAAAAAAATTCAATGGGGGGCTAATAATTCTGACTTCAACTGTATATGAGTGTAGCTGATCAAATGCACCTCTTCTCAGTCCCTACAGTGTACACCATGAAGTCTAATAGAACGCAGGCACACCAGCCCTGGGAAGAAGCCTGGAGTCTGGAAATGCGGAGAAATAGAGCAGCGAGCTCAAAGAATGAGAGGCATGTCCTGTTCTCTTTCAGCCCCAGCTGAGCTGTGCTGTTTTTTAAATCACTTTACCACACTAAACCCTCCTCAGTATCAGTGACACACTCTACACACCAGCTGGACACACACACACGCACACAGGCAATGTCAGTGCAAAGCTCAAGCAGCATACATATTGTATAGGCAATAAGGATAAACAACAGCATAATCTTTTAGTATGTACTACTTTAATCCTATAGCATCTGATCATGATGGGGATCTGGATGGGGGGTGTTGGCTGCTGCTGCTGATGTGTGTGTGTTAGTGTGTCTGACCCTCCGTCTGCCATTGGATGAGCTCTGTGGAAGGAGGTGTGTTCAGCCTCACAGTATAGCGCTTGTTATGAGAGCCTTCTGCCGTCCCCTTCCACAAACCTCAATAACAATATCGCAGAGGCTGAGTGAGTGTGTAAGTGTGTGTGTTGGGGAGTGAGGAGTGTGTAGCACCGTTGCTGCTGCTGCTGCTGCTGCCTGCGGCTTCCTCCCTGTGCTGGATATTCCTTGAAGGTCTGCCTCACCTCTGCAGTGCCTAGGAAAAAATAGAGGGACCCCAAGAGACTGAGGTAAGTGATGTGAGATAATACATTCCTCATCTGTCAGCTCCATTATTCAACTTTCCTCATGTTTACCTTTGGAAAATGCAGCACACCTCTATAGATCCCACCCACACTGCCTTTAAAACCACCCTGTTCATATCTCCTCTCTTCGGTATGTGTCATTTGGTGATCTTTGAATATAATTATGCGTTAAGTTGCACATATTCCTCATGGCTGTTTTTATAGTTTAGATAGGATGTCTGTCCATCATGAACGCGGTGTTTAATGTAGTGGGCAGCCTACAATGTCTCTCATAACACAGCTCATGTCATCTCGCGCTTGGCTGTGCTGTTTCAGTTTACCTCCCCGCTGGGTTGTCTTAATGTCGACCAGCTGGCTGTTACTGGGTGTCAATCTGGCAGAGATGCGAGACACGCGCTCGGTCGTGCCGTAGTGCAGCACTGCGCTCCTGCTCGTGCGTATGCAGTGCTGCTCGACAGCTCAGGCTTGTTATTTCGCGATGGTGACTGGCTCGTTTGCAGCGGTCCAGGGACGGTGAGCTCAGCCGGTCGAGATCTCTGTGATATCCCGCGATGCCCGAGGCGAGATCCTGGCTGCCATGCATATTAATGCATATTAAGGTCCCTGCTTGATTCATGTGCAGAGCGCGCGCGCAGCTGAGATAGCCGGTGCTGGATTCGGATGTTATTATGGGTTGGTTCCAGTGCCTGTATTTGGACATGACACAGTTAGGCTGTAAGAGGAAGCAATGCATTTTCTTATCTAAAATGCAAGTGGACTGATCAGCACGAATTGTTGAATTATTCAATCGGTTTATGCAGGAATGAATCTGGTGTGTGTGCAAGTATTTGTAACCTGTTCACTGGCATGAATAAATAAATATCATTACAGAGTACAGATTGCAATTGCACAGGGTGTGGATTATGGACAATTTGTGGGGGTCCATAATCCCCTAATTATTTTTAGTACCACCACAAAGTCAGTCAAAACAGATTGGGCGAATTAGTGTTTAGTCCAGTTTAAGGAGGATTTATGATTTGACCTGTCGTCAAATAGATGCTAACCAATAGGCACATTCTTCATTGGAGCCAGCATAGCAACACAACGCCACTTTTTATTGTGATTACTTTAAGTAATTTAAAAGTACTGGAATTTTCTTGACTTGTTATTATTTACACGATATTATTGTTCACAAGTAAATCACATAATGTGTTAAATATTTATTTAAATAGATACCTAATAAAGTTAAGCTACAATTTATGGCTTTTCACACTTTGCTTAACCCCAGGTTATCTTTATTTAGATCAGTGGTCTCAAACTCAGTTCCTGGAGGGCCACAACTCTGTAGATTTTAGCTCCAACCACCTTCAAATCACACGTGCTTAATGGTCTCTAGTAACACCTTGATTAGTTGGATCAGGTGTGGTTGCTTAGGGTTGGAGCAAAACTGTGCAGAGCTGCGGCCCTCCAGGAATCCAGTTTGAGACCTATGATTTAAATGGTAGTTGTTTAACACCAGGCCTGTAGGCAGCCTGGCAAAAGGGGGGTCCTTTTTCTAAAAAAAATATATCTTTTTGCAGTTATTTGCCTAATTTTCTATTTAATTATGAAATTTATCATTTTAGTGACATTTTCAGCATTATCTTTACCTGGATTAACTTGTCGGGTGGGCATCATATCCACACATTTTGATGTACCAAAAAATTTCCTAAAGATTTATAAAAAAAAAGAAAGAAAAATACTTGTTTTTAAAATCCAAATTTATTACATGATAAATCATTAGGAAAAAATATGGATCTATAAATTTTTTTAAAGTAAGAACTGTAGCCGATAAGAACGATAACAAACTGGCCAGAACACTTTCCTCAGTCAGAATTTGAATTATAAACAAATGAAAACATAGTAATAATAATTATGTAGAGCTTTGTGATTTTTTTTTTAAGGCTCTCTTGTCAAAAAGTACGTTTGAAAACTCATGGATAACAGTAGCCAAATTAATATTTAAATTCGTGCTTTTTTTAATCATTTTTTGTTTCAAGGTCAAAGTTTTAGAATAAAAGTTACTTGTAAAATGTTTTCTCTATTTAAAAAAGTACTGTAGGTCAGTAGTGAAAGATAACTTCTCTTCACTCAGCTTGTATGTATTCTTTCACAGCTGGATGCTGAACTCATGAAAATAGTTAATATTTGTTAGCATTGGCCAAAACTGATTAGCTGTCACCACAGCCAACAGAGTATTCCACTTGATCTTAAAGCTTTTTAATGGGTTCCTTGCACAATTTATGATGGCATAGCAGTCAAAATGGGACAAATGAGCTCATGTATGAGAGCTCATGTATATTTGGACCTTTGTCAAATGTAATTGGTCATTTCATTTACATCTAAATGTCTCATCTCTGTAATCACTGGGGACTGTAAAAGTTAAAAAGGTAAAAGCTTGGCTACTTTTACCCTATGTAAAAAGTTTTGTAAAAATAATCTCAGTTATGCTAGCCCCACAGTAAATGTATGCAAATATTCTGTCATTTGCTGTTTCTGGGGGTTTTCAAATATGCTGCAGCTTAAAGAAGCACTTCTGGTAAGTTTACTAAGATTTCTCATCCCATGCAAATTGACCACTACTATTACAGACATCCTGTGATATATTTACATGACTCCATCTACCCTTGTAAAACTAATCCTTACACAGTAGGGCTCTAGTGAAACACTGATTTCAAACCCAGCTAAAGTAACTTTTAGAACTACTTTTATGAAACCCTTCTCCAGGGCAGGATTAGCACTGCTTTTTGCATTTTGGTGGCAAATATATTGAGTGTGAACTGAAGTGATGTTACAATGTTATGCTAGATAAGCAACCAGAAGACAATCACATGCCTCATTTTTGCACGCTTTGTACAGTAAATGAAACACAGTGCATTGTATTGACCTTATTCTTTCACATAACAGTGGGCACAGTCATCATAACCCCAATCGTAACTTCCAGTCTCATTCACTTCCACTGATATGTAGACATCAAATACAGCTTGTTATGCAGATCGATGTTGCAAACTGATATATTCTTATTATATTAGTTTAGGGTTTTTATTTATAGTCATAGTGCAAGTATTTTGACAATTGTTATTCCTTCAATTTAGCAAATTATTTGGAAGTAGTAAATAGGCATGGGCTGGTATAAGATTTTGACGGTATGACAGCCTTGGATAAAAATGTCACAGTTTCACGGTATTGTGATTACTGCAGTAAAATAAGTTCTTTATAAATGTCTGGGTAAAAAACTCAACGTTTTTCCCATTTGAACACAATATATTTAATTTTGAGAAACTTTAAAAATATTTTGGAGCAGTAAACATGTCAGGCTAAATAATTTAAATGAATCATTGACTCAAATGAATCAAAAACACAGATTTCATTACAATTTAATACAGCATCTATGGATATCTTTTCTGCTGGAGATACTGTTTTCCTAAAAAACAAACAAAAAAAAAAACGTAAATAAAAAATCTTACACATACCATAGATGTAGCAGAAAATTTGTAAAGTTTTAAAACCTTGACTTTTCCAAACTGCGGTATACCTTGAAAACTGTTATCGTCCCATGCCTAGTACTAAAACAAAAGCACATTGCATAATAAGTTAAATACAAAGTGAGTAGTCTTTTCAGTGTCTGAGAAAAAAAAAAAAGACAAATAGTGACAAAAAAATGCATCAATTGGAGTGAAGAACATACATTTAATTCTTCCCTATAATCCAAGACCCTTCAGGAAGAAAATTGGCAACTTAGAAATATGCGATACACTTTAATCACTGTTTTTTTTAAGTGTCAAAAGGCAGTTTATGAATACTCAGGAATGATTGTTAAAATTATGAGCAATTTGAAATGTGAAGCAAGACAAGTCAGGATTCCATTTACCCAGGGTTAAGAATGACCAATGGGTTAACTATTTCAAGTGCAGAAAGCCCTATTATGTATCAGTTCAATAAAGATTTGCAGGTCAAATTACAATTTGTGCAGAGAAACGTGGACCTCAACTGATTGCCCGCTGGAAATTGCTTTTTAGTTAATCAGACCTCAAAATTCCTCAGAAAATAGGAAATTCCTTTGAAAGTGTCGACCCCTTTGAAAGTCATTGTATAATTGGCTCACTACCTTTGCACATGTAATGTCTCCCTGAGAGCCTACAGGCTGTTTGATGTTCTCAGGAATGCAGAAGTACATCAAACATGTGACCCAAGGGGCCACCCAAGAGTTTAGACTCCCAAAAGACATTGTGAAAGTTTGCCATCATTATAGAGACTACAGAAATACTGTGCTTTATAGATTTGATTTAGCTGTTTTTCAAGTTTTTATTTAATAGGTTTGTGTTCATTGCTTTCCAAATACAGGTTGGTCGGATGATATTATCTGTTAAAGTAAAATCTAGTAAACATAGGGGATCTTTTATTAAGTAAATAAATAAATGGACATGATTTTGCTCTTGTGACCAGTCATGTAGGCTTCTTGCTCAAATAAGCACTTAGTTGAAGCGATGACTAGAGAGAAATATTAGGGTACTTCAAACCTATCAGAGGTTTTAAGTCTCCTGACTTTTGCACTCAAATGGTCGTATTGTATATTTGTTAGTTTCTTGGATGTCTGAAGTGGTGGGCATGAGAGAGCTCGTTGTGGACGTTATGGAATTTGGCATAGCGAGGTCCTTTGGGGTTCACATGTGAGGCTCTGTGGGGGCGATTCCTTGTCCATTGTTTTCTACTGAAGGACATTTCTCACAAAACGGAGATGGAAACAATGGCTAATATAATTTTCAAGCCACTCCTGCCCTTTAGATGCATTTCTCATATGTGCAAAAAAGAAAAAAAAAATGTGCGAGACCCTGATTTCTTTGAAAGCTCCTCAAAGGAAAATCATCTGACAGATGAATTGTAGTTGTATATCGGATTTTCCAGGGATCTCATGTTCTCATAAATGGAAAGTTAAATTTGTATCAGAACCACAAGAGCTGACCGGACCTTTAATGTTATTGTGTTTTCATGTGAGGAAATCCCTCAGGGTCCAGTGGATGTGACTGGGAAGATGGTTGAAACACTAGTTGACCTCAAAAAGGCCTGATGTCTCTTTTACACTACGTGAAGCTACATGAAAGGTTCTTTTTAAGGAACCCAGATTGGTTCTTTTTTGGGTTCATTGCAAAATCTGGAACCTTTATTTTTAAGAGTAGTTAACTCACAAAGGACAATTCTGTCATCATTTACTTAACCTCACCTCCTTTGAAACTTTTTTTTTTTAATGGATTTTTTTGCTTCTTTACATGTAATGAAAGTGAGTGGTGACCACAGCTGATTTTCAGTATCTTATAAAGATTTATGCTGTGTGAGTACACAGCAGATCATTCTATGCCTCTTTTAAGGTGCTTTTTTGAATTGTTTTCCATATACAGTAAATTCATTGTATGGAAGAAGAGAGCACACTTATCTGAGTGTTTAGAATTGTATTTATAATTTTTTTGGGAGACGTTATTGCATATATAGAGAATGCTTTAAAGGTGCAGTAAGGTTTACACCCAGTGGTAGAACTAGGAATTGCACCCCTGGTTCAAAACACACACAAGAGCAGGTTGCCAGATTGACGACACTAACAAAGGCTGATTAAGGCTGATTTAAATTGTGTTCTAAGTAAAAGCAACAGCTCGCGATAGAAGGAATTTTTCTCCTAATGGAGTTTTTCTCCTAATCAACACCTGAAATTTATATTTTAGAAACAGCTTCTATTTCTTGAACGACAGAAAACTGACAATGATCACCTCATGTATTATACCTCATGGGCTTTATTCAGTGTTAAATGCTAATAATATGAGTTTGAATTTAAAGAGTTTGAAGTTTGAAGACATTTATTGCCGTACTACTGAAAGTAGCTGTAGATAGTTTACCTCCGATCTTGAAAATAACATAAACCATTTGAAATTGAACTTTAGAACTGTGACTCAGTGCAAGCCAACACATATCAGTGATTCATCATGTACATTTAATAATGTTAAAGAGCTTTATTGTGTATTTATTAGATTGCAAACCTTACCATTTTGTTGGAGTGCAGTAAGTGCACTATTGTGTTCCTCCGAATGACTGTGTTTAAAATTCTGTTGTTGGGTCTGGTGTAAACAGCCAAATTGCTTATCGCTGCAAATCTCGCCACGTATCATGTTGTTAGGACACGGGGTTACAATGTAACCTGCTCACCTAATGTTTACATTTGTAATGTCCATAGTATTTGCTAATTAATAACCACCTCATATGGAACTCTGAATCTCTGAATCTGAATCTGTTCACTGGGGGTCGCATTTTCGGTTGCGGACACGTACTTTGGCAGCCATCATGACTGTCTGAATCACACCAAGGCAATCCAGGATGCTGAAATATAATTGGCTAAATGGACATTAGGCAGGTTAAGTGATCAAAACAAGGACACATTCTGGCACGTACATTTTTAAAGCAGAATAACTGACTTGAGCTTTGTTTTTCAGATAAACAAGAATATTCACTTAGCATGTTTCTTAAATATCTGCAAACATATGGTATTTTTATGCTTTAGAAGAGTCAAAAACTTACATACAGTACATTTAAATAGGTTTAAAACATTGACAGTAATGACATTTACATTGCTAACAAAAGAAAAACAAAATTAGTTTTACTGTATAAGCAAATAAAGGTATGTATAACTGCACAAAATGTATGAACAAACAAATGAATCACTGGAGAGCATATGAGACCTCTTTGTTAAAAACAAATCGTGATATTTTAAAAGTGGACCGACTGACAGATGGTG
Source organism: Danio aesculapii (assembly GCF_903798145.1). Lineage (NCBI taxonomy): Eukaryota > Metazoa > Chordata > Actinopteri > Cypriniformes > Danionidae > Danio > Danio aesculapii. The sequence goes on from NC_079440.1 coordinate 34,758,116, forward strand.
ATTGTGTGGAATTGGGAGCATCGATAGATGTTAGTTTGTGAGCTTTCAACCAGTTTATTTCCAGTTGTCTATCAGTGAAGGTAGAACAAATGGGGCGCATTGAGACTTAGGAATGTAAATAAGCTTTGCATATCAGAGAATCCAGCACAATATCAGTAAATCAGTCTCACTGTGTGCATGCCAATGTGTGTACCCGTGTGCTGGCTTGTGTAAACGGCATGCAAATGTACAAAGTCAAATGCTTGTTTATTGCATTTAAAATCTATTGAATGTATGTTTATTTTATTTAAAGAGCCCATATTATGGGTTTTTGAAAATGCTCTTCCATATAGTGTGTCACACAGCTCTAAGTGAAGTGAAATGTCCAGCTAAGGCTTAAATCTGTAAGTGTACAGTGTTTAAAACCGTTGATTCATCTATGAAAGAGTCGACTCATAGTGCTTCAAACGAGTCGCCTTGATAACGAGTCATTAGGTACTGTATCAGGTTATCTCTTTATATTCTCATATCGCGTGTAAAGCCATGTTGAAAACGCGACGCGTGCCGCTTTGTTTACGGATCGTCAGCTGTTTTCACACATGCACCGTCAAGTTTCAATTCGGTTATTATTCGCGGATATAACTGAGGACACGGGTGGTGAGGGAGGTGTCGCCGACGCCGCTATGGACACGCCGGCCCTGTGTGTGTGTGTGTGTGTGTGTGTGTGAAAAGTGAAAAGAGCAGGTAGCCTGTGATGGGCTAGGAGATCTCCTCGCCAGTTCTTGGACTTTTTGCTTGATAAAATAGTTGGTATTTTCTAGTCCATCGTCTGTATTTACATTCACCCACTGGCAGCCAAAATCCACTATGAAGCGTGTATGCACTGTGACTACTTTTATATTGTTGATTAGCTGCTGGGCATTTCACTCTGTCTCGCGCTGAAGCCTGTCAGTGTCGTCGACCAATCGCAGCAGGCTGTCATCAGTCCAATCAGCGCAGATTAGCTTCGCGCTGAGGAGGGGTTTGAGAACAAATGAATCGCTGAACGATTCATATGGGAGTCGCTGGGATAATTAGGTAAAAATAAATGCAGATTATAAGACCATGAAAGTGTATTTTGACCTTGCATGCATATTAGACTGTTGTTGGAGACCCTTCCAACCTAAATATGACCCTATTTCATCTATAATATGGGCTCTTTAAGCGGTCCATCCAGTCACGTACTATCCACACAATGTGTCCTGGAACAGATAAAACCACATGGGCCTTCAGGTTGCATCAGAATTCCCATTACACCCTTTTTACATTTCATCTTTGATAATGTGACAGTTATGCACCTTCTGAGGCCCCATGGGATAGCAGATGGTCTACTGCTGGAGTACTTCAGTATCTCAGATGTGGTTTCCCCTCTCTATTCTTTGCCTAGTGTTTGAGAATACTTACAAAAGATTGGGTAAAAATTAAATTGTACAAATGAAAAGTGTTTTAAGGTTGGATTCTTTTTAGATTTTTTTAAACCAAATTTGTGTATTTATTTGTTCATATATTGATTTGTCCCCGAAATCCGAAGCAAGAAGCATGAAATAATTTACATGGCCATTGTATTTAGTGAATATTCAAGCAATATGATAGAACACTGTAGATTTAAGACAAATCCGAGGGAGCAAAAAAGATGAGATACAGAGAATCAATAAATTATGAACAATTTACAGCCACTTTGTGACTAATTTGTAATTAGGTAATCCATAAATATGATTAAAAGCAGTTTATTATATCATATCTAATTACATGCACAAAATGCTTGGAAACTAATTATTTAATAATTTACTACACAGCATTATGCATTGCAAAAGTATTACACAGATTTCCCCATCCTTATTTTTTACCCTTAAGGCCCATTATTAAAAATAGCACTACTCCCCACCACAGTTATAAAAACAACATAACACAGGAACAATATTTAAACCACTTTAAGGATGTTTGTTTTTTCCAAACTGATGAACAATAATAAAAAACATTGACAACCAATCAGAATTCTTCCTACTTCCTGCTTAATACAAACATGATGTTATCATGCATTTCTGTAGACTCTAATATAGTTACCATTATAGTTATCTTTAGAGAAACAGAAGACATATTTCAAAAGCTTGTCAACACAGATGCTGAATGGAGGAGTTGAAACCGGCTGACCTCTTTGGGCGATCTTTTCTGTTTGCGTCTGCTTTTGCATGTTTTTGTCTGAATTCTTTCCTGTTGTAAGCAATGAAAAGATGCTTGCGCAACTGTCAAAACACTGTTGTTCTACATCTTTTATTGTTTTATGTAAAAAAGTGAATTTATAGGTAGATATTAGGATTTACACTTGCAAATAGAAGGATACAATTAATGCTAGTTGAGTTGAGTTTTAACATTTGTACATCCAAAAGTCCACTGTAAAAGATATGTTAAATACATTTTCATGTTTTTTTTTAATCCACTGAATTAAACTGTTGTAAAACTGCATCAGATATTTTTTTTTTCAAATGTCTTGGCATAAATCTGTTAATATACTGTCAAAACTACTGAATTGCTTAGAAAATTACAGGAATTTAACTCTTTAATTGAAAAAAAGATATAAACGTCACTGATTTGGTGAAAAACAAAACACAAAAAATGACATTTTCAATATAATAAAGTAATCATGGACTGGATTATTTTTACCTTTTATCAAAATTTTTGACATTAATAACAACATTGGCTTTGGTGCATTGTTAGATTTTCACAAAAATACCAAAATACCAGTAAATTTTGACATCATCAACCAGAAATGACCTCTAAACGGCTGTACTTGTATTTGTAAACATGGAAGGAGTCATTTGTTGATGATTGATTTTACTTTTATTTAAAGCTTTTGCATTCATGCAGCTGCTTTGTCCCAGAGACATTCAAAGGCAGAAGCATGAACCCCTGCTAAATGTGTACACATTTGACTATATTACAAATTCTGTGGAGGGACAAGTATTGTGAACAACTTTGATGAAAATATACGGAGGAACACTTTCGCATGTCCAGATGTACATTATATATGTGTGCACCGGTTGCTTCACGTGCACACGTGTCAAGCAACTGAAGCAGAGCTTAAAGGTAAACGAACAGCGGTTTGGCATAAGCATTTTATCAATAGTTTTTTACACAGTTGGCATTAAGAAGGAACAGAGAAACAATATCTGACCAACAACCAGCAGCTAAACGTGTCTGGAAAAATATTCAAAGGCTTTAATTTTCATAAACAGCTCAGATGTGAAGGTGTCTGAGTGTTCTGATTAGCTGGAGTGGACGTCTCACGTCAGCGTGTTCTAATTGTGACCACGGCTCTTTCCGGCAATGTTTCTACAGTGTTCAACAGCACAGCATTCCAGCAAATTACTTCTTTTCTGGAAAATTGCCGGAACGAATTTACCTGTATTTTCAACAAGGGCCTGTTCACACATACAGACCATCTGGAAAATTGCCAGTAATTTTCCAGAAAGATCTGTATGTGTGAAAGGGGCTACACATGCACACACTTTAATTTGCATATAAAATCCAAAGATTTTTTTCCTACAGGCCTATATCTAAAGGGTTAATGGTGCCAACTCATGATCAACAGTAAAAATGACAAATTTGACCTCTTCCCAACAGGAAAAACCACCAACAATCAGAAATGCATGATTATATGGTGTCATGGTTTTGCAATTTAAAAAATGGTATTATAATGGAAGTCAATGGGGCAAAAACAGCCACCAACAGTAAATTAGGTAGATGAAAATGAATCAAAAACAATGCATCAAAGGCAATGTTGTTTCACATTTCCAAGACTGTGATAAAAGGTAAAAAAAAAAAAAGTGCAATTACTTTTTATGTTGAAGATATAATTTTGTGTGTTTTTTTTCACCAAATCAGTGACATCATTTACACATTTTGCAAAGAGTTAAAATTTTCTAAGCAATTTAATAGTTTTGATCACCACTGAGCTTGATTAACATTTAATTTAGTGGATGTTTTCCTCTCTAACATAACAAAGGGTTTGTAAATTTGCCCAGAGTGTATCGTAAAGTTATTATTATTATTTTTTAATTCAAAGCATTTTCTCAAAATAAGATTTGTCACCAAAATAATTCTGCTATCTGAAATGATGGCCAAATCAAGACACAAAATCACCCCAGAGTGGATGAAAACATCCCCAACAGTACATAAGGGTTAACAAAGGGACTTTTATTGACAATTTTAGGAGTTTGACACAAAACATTAGTATGTCTTTATCATGTAACTGTACAAAAAACAGATCATGCTTAATTTGGAGGCATATGTTAATTATCAAGTTGTTTTTTTACAATGTCTTGAAGCACAATATCTCACAAATGTGAATCGCAGAACACCACGGCAAGCATTTTTACCTAAAATCTATATAATGTTTATTTTTCCCTGATAGTAACAGTTATATTTGCTTATAAAGCTACTTTAATGCAAATTAGAATTAAATTCAATGAAGAAAAACTGTTAACGTTGTCCGCTATTCAGCTTAAGAAACATATTCAGATATTTATCTTTAAAGACCTGGGATAAGAAAATAATCAGAAAATGTATATTTTTTTGGGGCGAACTATTCCATATCAATCCGTGATTTTCTGATTCACCTTCATTTAGACTCGCTCCAGCACATCTTGGGCTGCGTTTTTAGTTCTTTATAGATATGATCTGTCACGTACTGTAAAATCTTCAGTGGATGGGGGATTGTCTCTCTCCTTCTTTGCTCTCTGAGATATGCAGTGACATCAGCAGTCTCCCAGAGAGAACAAATGCAGCAGTCAGCAGAACAGTTACTGAAGAACGCATAAAAGAAAACAAATGCTGAGATTTTAGTGCACGTTCTGAGTTCTGTGTAGAAACAGCCCTGTTAGAGCCTCACCATTTCTCTCAGTGGACTTCAGTAATATATCCAGACTGTTGGGGGTGTACTAGTGTCAGAGATGTAGGTCATATGTAAATATGTTTTTAAATTAAGCCTTTTTCATTAATGCCTTGTCTGGCACCAGGATTTTCTGTTATAGCGTAACCTAGTGAAATTCCGGATAACAAAGCCAGGAACTAAAGCTTTTGTTACAGATGTTACAGCTTTCATATTGTCAGATGTTTTAAGCTTCTTGTCAGACAGTTTGCCGCTTGCCAGAATAGTAGATTTGTCAGTCATAAGATGTTTAAAATTAATATGAATGATGAATGTCTGTTGCTGTGTTGCCATGTTGGGTCTTACAGCTGTTTCTCATTTAGGTTGTCTTTGATGTCTACACCTGCTGCTCTTATTTACGATGGGGGCAATGGCTTATTGGCATGAAAAACCAATGCTGACAGCTTATACTTCTCATATTCATAAATTCAGTATTCATTGTACCAAAAATCCATCATCATCGATCATTTTGTTAAAGATGACAGAATAAAAATATAAATATACCTAGGCTAAATAATATAATAGCTAAATAATAAGAGTTTAGTACAAATTGCATGTAAGCCTCAAACACCATTAGCTACGTTTCCATCTACCTATTTTTAAGCACCTTTTGGATATGCGCATAAAAAAACAGTTGATGCCCAGTAAGCACATAACATCAGAAGACGTTAATATAAGGTTAGATCTAGGTCATGACGTCGGACGTCAAAATTCAAGCTAGTGTCTAAGGTCAACGTTATTTTGACGTTCAATAACGACATCAAATTACGTTGATATTTGGTTGATTTTAGGTTGTGTTGGAAAGTGACCAAAATCAACGTCTGATAGATGTCATAGTGGTAACGTCCACACAACATCAAGGTGTAACATGATTAAACGTTGATATTTGGTTGCTTTTAGGTTCATTTTAGGTTTGACATTGGACATTGACATCAGCCTGATGTTGGGTTCTGAAGTCAACCCGATTTTTTTCATTTCCTAACAAAAACCAACATTCCCATGATGTTGGGGAATGTTGGAGTACAACATTAATATGAACTCATGTTGATGTCCTGTGCC